>NC_071281.1:18847849-18862849 GCF_023375685.1 Ictalurus furcatus
TAAAGGAGCCAGAGAGTGAGTTATATGCTTTGTGAGATGGATTACTGCATGAGAGGCATGACTGTCCTCGTTTTATTGCTGTCAGGGAAAAACGCATGTATATACACATTTTTTTCTGTCTCTCTCTCTGTCTGTAATTGATTAATCAAAAATGAAAGCAAGTGTGTCTACAGCGAAGGTGTGATTTCTTTATAGACACATATCCGATACGTGTACTTACTCGCCAGCATCCAGATATGAATTGTTTATTGATGCACACAAAGAGGAGGCTGAGAATTGAGGGCTGTAGGCAGGGAAGAAAAAAAAAAAACCCAAACAGACTGTAATTCCAAATCCAATCTCACACAGAGGTCGCGCACACACAAAAAAACAACGTGTCATTCAAATGGAACAACCGGACCGAAACCCCGAGAGGAGAATTTCGATGGCAGAGCTGAGCAAAATGCAAAACTGCCTCTGTGTGTTTCACTCGCTCACCTCTGATCGTTTCATTTCATTCTCAAACTCACAACAACATCCAGCAGTGCGAGACCGGAAAACTGTCCTCACACGACAATACGCTGTGGACCGCGTTCCAAATTAACATGCAGGTCCTGAGATAGGTACCCTAGCACTCTGGAGATAAAACCGTCCTACTGGGGGGAAGAGGAGCCTCGTGAGAAGTCGTTTTGTAGCAAACACGAGCTTATCTAGACATCGTATACGGCTCTATTGCTAGTTAACTAGCATGCTGCGCTATTTCAAATTAGCTGCCACTCCTTCATTAGCAAGAAATCTCACATGCACAGTACAGTACGCTAAACCCTTTGACATATTATTTTCATAAAACAGCACCAGAAAGAGTGTTTTAGTCTTTACATGCTTTAAATACTATATTTGACCAGATTTGAGATGTTTACGAATCACCCATAGCAAACACAAGCTCACAACTAATTTAAACATATCTTATTCTACATCTCTAGCTTGCTTGCTAGTTAGCTAGCTTGATGAATTGTTCTGAACTTTAAAATGATCTTATACTCGCTTAAAAGCATCTCACCGAATGCCAGGTACACAGGGTGCCAAAACTTTTAACATGACTTGTTGATCACTTTCCTATAACATCACCACAAAGAGTGCTTAATTCCTTGCATACATCACATGGCCTTTAGGAAACACTTTAAAATATGCTTTAAACTCTTTATCTGGGATCGTAGCTAACAGCCGATCTGTTTTTCAACTGAATGCTAACGCAATACAACATCACGTAACGTCACTTCACGTCACGTCACGTCACATTACATAGATATGTTATACGGCTAGTTTGCTAGTTAGCTAGTTTGCTGTGTTTAGAAAGAATAGCTGACACGAGTTGATAAACTGTTCTAGAATATAAAGAAATCGCACATGCATTGGGGTGCCAAAACTTTTACATATAACTCTTCTTGTTGTGAAAATGCTTAGTTTTTTTTTTTTTTTTTTTTTGGAATATCCGTAACCTTCCAGAACTTTCTTTCCTGTTACTATAGAAACAACTACAACACACCACAGGAACGCACACGTGGGGAACGAGGTCTCATTTATAGTTCATCTTCAAAGGGATCAGAATTGTCAGATTCATCTGATTATATTCTGCTGAGTTCTGCTTTCTGATTGGTCCAGAGGTGTTGATTAGTTTTCTATAACAGCGGCTCTGACGGTCGTGCAGCTGCACATCACAGGCTCATTTATAGTTAATGAGCATGTTCAATCTAATGCGTTATGGTTTCCATAGCAACAGCTCATTCACAGGGTGAAGTTTTCTGTAAGGAGAAACATGTTTATGTAACGTGTATGGAAGGAGTCTCCAGTGTCAGCGCTTTGTAACAGTCAGAGGTCTTGCAGTCTTTCACCCCAGTGAAAACACAAAGGCCTTTCTGCACTCGTCCTCCTCTCTGTCACCCCCGGGCCCTGTTCTTTACCCTGAGGGGCGGAGTCAGGATTATATTTGGACAAGTTTTCTCTCTGTCACTCGTCTCGTCTCTCTTCGTCAATTGCTTTTCTCCCTCGAGACACCATTTATCCAGAGCTTCAACATTCAGTACCACTCAATGAACCAATTGTCTTCCCCCCTCCTCCTCCTCCTCCTCCTCCTCCTCTTCTTCTTCTTTCTCGTCTGTTCTTTATTTCTGAGTCTTCTTTGTTGCCATTCACGGGACGTTTGTGTCTTTCATCCGTAAGCCGTCTCTCTCTTTGTAGTTACGCTTTAATTACTAACAGAGAGAGACGATCCAAACTCTAAATTACTCAATCTGTTCAAAAACGTCCGATTAATTTCATCAGACAGAAAGTGTCGAGAAGTTAATAAGAATATCTGAAGCATAATTTATACATTTGTAAGAGGATTAGTCAAATAACTAGAGGAGTCAGAGGAGTATCGGGGTGTCATGCGAGTGTACTGCTGATATTTTATTTATTTATTCATTTATTCAAATTGGGGTCAGTACACACAGGTGGATAAGAAAAAGAAAAGGAAAAACTTTTCAAATTCACATGGAAAGAATGAGACTCAGTAGTAAACAGTAACGAGTACAACAGGTATTAAATAAATCCGTCAGTATTAGGAAACCAGAAATACCAAATATGTTAAAAACTATACTAATTACACCACACTGCAACCGCAAATGGAAACCCCCCCCCTCCCGCCCCCAAATCTCCATCCTGAGAGTGCAGCACAGTCCGTGTGCATTTCCTCTAAGATACAAATACATACATAAACATAACCTTAGTGAAATCTGATCAATTCCAGACTTATGACATTCCCGCAGTTTGCGCAGGAGCTTCGTATTTTAACATCAGCGTACGCTGCTACTGTTTATCCCTCACAGATACGCAGTGTTCCTTTTTTCCCCCGATAAAAACATCAGATCCATACACGGACCTGAAATGATTGACAGTTGCGTAAGTATTTTGATCTCTCCGATATTAACTGACCCCCGGGAAGCCCCGCCCCCTTCGCCTATCACACATTAGTAACGTTTTCTCGCTTTGACTCGATTTTCCTGCTCAAACGACGTAACCAGGCAACCTGGCTTTCTATCACGGTTCACGGAGAATGCTTTGTTCATTAATGTGAAATAAAATCAGTGTGTGTTCAGCTTGGCTAACGTTACACACAGATATACCTGACATCAGCTGAAGATTTATTTTATAAAGCTGGGCGATACCACAATCTAATATATCGATATAATGATATATCATCATCACGATACACTTTTATGAGATATCGAAGGTATTATGATGTCTTTTTTCTATGAATTGACTAATAAACTCTGGAAGCAGATTAGATCTTTTTTTTTAAATGTTTTTAAAGCAACACCTTGTTATCAAACCTGTGTATCGTGATACACTTCCTGTGTCTTAGAAATGTCTTGAAATATCACGATACTCCTAATAAATAATTTGAATAGTAATGAAAGCGATTACGCACGAAGGGACAGTCGAGGAGAAAGGACTTCATCGGAAATGTACTGTGAGAAATTCTGTTTTTCTACATAGAACCGTTAAAGGTTCTCTCAGAGATCCAACTGAAAACTGTTAAGCATTCTAAAGCCTGTAGGAGTGTATTCATTCTTAAAGGAAAAAGTTATGGCACCCAAACATGTTCTTTGGCTCTTCCTTCTGAGGAAAACCCTCACGGTTCTTTGTGGAACGGAACATTCTAGAAAGAACTTTATGAGAAAAGGTTCAAAGCTGGAAAAGCATTCCGCTTCCATTAGGCAGACAACCGAGGTTCCACAAAAAGGAACCCTGTCCTAACGCTACTAAAGGGTTCTAAAGGTTTTAGTAAATTTCTAGGCTTTTTTATTTGACAGATTTAAAAGTGTGTAATGTAATACTGTATTATTGTACTGCCAGAACATTTGGTTTATTTTTATTCCTAGAAAGAATTTAAAGAAATGATGTCAATAAAACCACGAACCTTTAAGCGTTCTACGTTTTCTAAGGATCAAGAACATTATATATTTTTTTTAGTGTGAAAAGAAATGATGTTTTTGGAGAGTTTCTGTAGACAAGGATCTTGAAGAAGTCGAGTATTTTTCATAAAAACTGCAAAAGAACTCAGGGTTCTGGAACAAACCCAGGTTTGTGCTGAAACTTTTTTGCCCGAGCGGTATTTCTGCTGATGTCTGAGCTCTACCTGTCGGTGTTCCTTCTATTGTTCTTGTGTTTTACAGGCTGCTTTGTCTCTGCGTTGTTGAAGGTCAGCGCAGGAGGAATGTGCCTCAGGAACGTTAAAACAAAGCCAGTGCAGAGTCCCCGAGTCTCACACGGACACGGAGGCGCTCCGTCGTTTCTCTCTTTCAAAACTCGGATTCTCGGCCCCCGAACCGCTGAAGCGTCCGGAACCTTCCTGTGAGTTTCACTTCACGGTTCCCTCCGAGTGGCTCTAATCAGAATTTCAGCTCTGCTGGTTTGTGGATGGCGACCTTGCAGATCTTCAGGCTTCAGCAGAGCAGCTCTGAGTTTTATTCACCAGAAAGGAGAAGAAACCGACTAATCACACACACGTCACACGTTTCCCACGCGTTTCTGTGCTGAAAAGTAGCGTACGTAAACGTGACGATGTGATCACGTGAAAATAAATTACCACGAAAATAGAAAAATGTGGAAAAATTGGGTGGAATATAAATGAATCGTGTTTTTTTAAAGGAGGAAAATTGCAAATGAAAATAAAAGTGTAATAAATAAAAAATGAATATAAAAGCACACTAAACTGGATTTACCAGGCTAATGTTGCTAATGACGTTAACAAGGAAAGAAATTAGATCACTATGATAATCCTAATCAATTCATGCTAGCTAAAAGTATAGCCGCATGTCTTGTGTATTATAGTCAGAAATTCATAAAAAAGACTCAATTGGCTTCTCATTTGCATAAACAGTTAAGGTTGCTCCGCCTCCTGTTAATCACCAGGTAACGCTAGCTGTGTGAATCACATTAACTTCTCAGAAATCGTGCATTTACTCGTAGTACAGCCAACAATATCGTTTTCTAATTATAGCTAAAATAGCTAATGCTATCTGTGCACAGAGATGAGAGAGAAAGTCACGATGGCTGAAAGTATCTTTAACACAAACATCCCACCCTTATGAAACATCTGGAGAGTTTTCCATCAAACTTTCATCCCCGTCTTCACCCGGCTGCTATCAGGAATTACGGAATCCTCCCGAGCTGCCGTTAGCGGTGATGCTGTCTGACACATTCCTCAAAACATCCGTGACAGCCGGAGCTCAGAGCCTGATGGGCAGCGTCGGGATCTTATCGGCCGGCGACTATCAAGGGCCACGACAAGCCTCTTTATCTCACACCAACACACATGTTCCTGCTACAACCATGACACGAGAGACAGAGAGAGAGAGAGAGAGAGAGAGAGAGAGAGAGAGAGAGAAAGAGAGAGAAAGAGAAAGAGAGAGAAAGAAAGAAAGAAAGAGAGAGAGAGAGAGAGGGAGAGAGAGAGGGAGAGAGAGAAAGAGAGAGAGAGAGAGAAAGAAAGAAAGAGAGAGAGAGAGAGAGGGAGAGAGAGAGGGAGAGAGAGAGAAATGGATCAGTTTATTAGTTCAGGAAGAGCAAAAATGACGTCCTTTAACAGGTCATGTAAACTCCTCTCCACACCTCTACATTACAGATCACAGGACGCAGATAAAGCAGAATGTTTTCACGGATTTTAGAGGTTAAAAAAATAAATGTACACTTCAGCTTAATCCGGCGCAGATTATTCCTGTATAAATGTACACTTCAGCTTAATCCGGCGCAGATTATTCCTGTATAAATGTACACTTCAGCTTAATCCGGCGCAGATTATTCCTGTATAAATGTACACTTCATCTTAATCCGGCGCAGATTATTCCTGTATAAATGTACACTTCAGCTTAATCCGGCGCAGATTATTCCTGTATAAATGTACACTTCAGCTTAATCCGGCGCAGATTATTCCTGTATAAATGTACACTTCAGCTTAATCCGGCGCAGATTATTACTGTATAAATGTACACTTCAGCTTAATCTGGTGCAGATTATTAAACACTTCCTGTCATCATGGAATTTTATAAATCCTGTACAATCCCACCGCTGTGGTTGCCAGTTCAGGAGATTTAACCCGACCATTACACTGAGTTTAATAGCAGCTCAAGTGGCATCGTGGGCTGGGAGTCTCACACAGACACCTGTCAATCAAGCATGCTCATTATAATATTAGGCCACACCCACCCATCCGGACAGTGTCAGATTAGATCATCTTTACTTAAAACACACACACTCACACACACACACATACACACTTCATGTAGCAGAATTTAGATCTGTAAATGTTGAAACACAGTTTGCAGTGTGTGTGTGTGTGTGTGTGTGTATGTGTGTGTGTGTGTGTGTTTAGCACGTGTGCCTTGTCCAGACACAGTGCATTTTTCCAATAAAACTTCATTACACAAACTGCAGAGTGAAAGCGCTTCGTCGCTTCAGCCTTATTAAAGTTAATCTCATCGACGTTCGAGTTCTTTCTGGAGGATTGTAGCGATTTCACTCGACGTCTTGTCTGCTCTCGTTAATTGGAGGTGTTGTTTGTTTTTTGGAAATCGAAAGCTTGGTTGCATTACGGTGGGATTTCATGTCAGATTGTTCAGCCGAGCAGAAACGAGTGCTGAGGGAGCCTCACGACGCGCCTCGTTTTCCACGGGTCTGGGTTTGGATTGCTGTTTCTCCGAGACGAGAGCTCTTTTGTGTGATTACAAACATTATTCCACTTCACTGAGACGTAAAATAAAGATTTCAAGGTGCATTAGCTTTAACTCTTCTCTTATCACTAATTCATCAGTGTAGCAGCAGAGGATGCAGCGAGTCCACTACCGACATCCTTTTTGCTCTTCTTCTTACGTTTCGATGTATTCGTATCGTTCTTTACACCGCCGTCGGGAAATCAGCGCGCTCTGATGGCAGAACCTCATAAACTACAATTCATATTGAGACGAGAAAGGACGCTGGACAGAGTCGTACCATCATCCTTCGCTGCCAGTGCTACTCAGCACAATACTTGGTTGCTCATTTGCATAAAGAGAAACATATATGCATATCCATCGCTTGCTCCGCCTCCTGTTAAATAATCAGCAGCTCTTATTGGCAAAGAACATTATTTTTATGATGTTTACCTGGATCTACATCGCGTCATCTTTGACCTCACGTTCGGGCTGCAACGTGTGAAAAAAAAAACACAGACCCTGTCATGAAAGCCTGTCTTTAGCTCGTCTCGTGTCTTAGCAACAAGCTAGCCAGCTAACATTTTAAAACATTAGCGAGATTTAAAAAGGACGTGAAAATCCCGATTTTTGATGTGAGAACTCTCATTAATCTCTCTCACTAAAAACAAGGAACGATACAGGAAGTTGGAGTTTGAATGTAATGAGCTAATTTGCATATTAATGAATGACAGACCAATCAGAGTACGGTTTGTCTCAGGAGATGCATTTTGATTGATTACAAATAATGATAACATTTTTTAAATGTAATAATCTGTATCCATGTAGCACCTTTTAGTTTAAAATCCAAAATCTCAAAATAAACAAGATGGCAAAGGATGTAAATGAACTTAAGATGAAAGATTACAAAGCGAAGAAAAAACTCCAAAGATTGATCACAGACACGTATGAAAGTTCTCGGGATGGCTTTGAGAAGATCAGTACGATGCGGCAGAGCTTTAAACATCATCGGCCAAACTTACGATACGTAGCTTAGACAGCGAACCTAAACTGAAGTGTAAATGCGTACAGTTCAGATCTGAACAGGATCTAATCCAGGTAAAATTACACATGAAAACGTGGCACATAAAAAACGTAAAGTCTCACTGACGTGACATTACTCACGTTCACACGTGAATTTGGCGGTCCCGCTGCTCCCATTGGCTCTGGTATTTCCAAACTGGGGCGTCTTTACTTTTGAAATCAACAAAAGATGCTTTAAAGGATTAAACCCGAAGAACTGATTAAGTTCTGGATTGTGATTGGTCAGAAGGTGGTGATTAGTTTTCTAGAACAGGTCTATATTAATATCAATGCGCTCGTTCTATCTTAGATGTTATCGTTTCTATAGCGACGGCTCGTTTGGAGGGACGGATTAAAAAACCATCACTGATGCTTTTTAAGGAGACGTTCATATGTAATATGGAAGGAAGGAGTCTCCCGTGTCAGCGCTGTGTAACAGTCAGAGTTGAAGTTGTAACTTTATGTTTTCCCACATCTTCAGCACAGAGGAGTTTACACATCTTCACTGTTTCTCACTAACACACACACTGCTGGGGTTTTTTAATCTTATTAAAGGGACGGTTCACCCAAAAATGAAAAATCTGTCAGCATTCACTCGCCCTCATGTCGTTCCAAACCTGTACGCATTTCTTTCTTCTGCGGAACACAAAAGAAGATATTTTGAAGAATGTTGGTAACCAAACAGTTTTGGTGCCCATTGACTTCCACTGTATGGACAAAAAAACAAAAAAAAAAACACTGAAGCAATTTCTCAAAATATCTTCTATGTTTCACAGTAGAAAGTCAGTCATAAAGGTTTGGAACAACATGAGGGTGAGTAAATGATGACAGAATTTTCATTTTTGGGTGAACTATCCCTTTAATGATCCCTTTAAGAGAATAAAGAGTGGACGGTGAGGGAACGAGAGTTTATAGCTGCTGTGACGTAAGTGAGAACAGGAACTCACTCGTTTCACAAACATTAAATATGACTAGAAATGGATAAACGGTATGACGTGGAATTCTTTAATAAATAAATAAATAAATAAACGGCAGTAGTTGGTGAGTTGCTGTGGTGTACGAGGAATGAAACACACGGGGACATGCTGTTAGAGGAAAATAATCAGCTCGGTGTGGTAACAGTATCTCCGCTTCATCACACCACTCACTAAAAGTTAAAAAGTTTAGATTAAACATTAAAAACCTTTAACACAGCAATTTTCCATGAATTTTTTTATTTATTTTTTTTTTGCTTTGCTCGGCTCTTTTTCATCAGCACACGATGAGTAACTTTAATGGAGTTTTAATAGTCATCGTGATTGTTACTGTAATTTTCTTTTCACAGATAAGGTGTGAATTGTGCATTTAAAAAATCTCAAACGCGTAGGACAGTTATGCAAAACGGGACATGAATAATTCATGAGCAGGCCGGCGTCGAGAGCTTCTTATACGGAAATAAGACATGATGATTACGGCGAGGATTTAAACCAAACAGCTCATTAAATCATTCGGATACATGGACCTGGCTATAGCTTTTAAACACACACACACACACACACACACACACACACACACACACACAACAAATTCTACAGCCGTCTACAAACACCATAATCACCAACATCAGAGGTTGTAATGATATTAGGGTTTGATTAATAAATATTGGCACCCTCACCTTGTAAATTTGACTAAGTACTTCTGAATGCAGTGCAGAGTATCAGTGCTAGTGGCAAACCTGTGTGTGTGTGTGTGTGTGTGTGTGTGTGTGTGTGTGTGTGTGTGTTTACTTTACACCATGACAGAACATGCCTCTCATCCTCGTATTATCAAAAGCTCGGCACTTCCTGTGCAGCGTCCTTCTCATTTCTTTCCCTCTGGTCTTGGCGAGCACTTCAGGGCCGAACTCTGATGCGAGAATGAAATTAAAAGCAGTGTGTTTGACCTCGTTTCCTCACGAGGGATCGCAATTCCCATCGCCGCTGTTCACGTGACAGGACGGGATCTGCAGAGAACGACGGCACTTTCACGGTTTAAAAAGTTTCACATGACAAAAACGAACTCCTGTTGTGTGTGAAATGAGTTCGTTAATCATTTTCGATGTTAGCGTGGTTTTTAGTATTTTTATCTCTGATGGTTCACTCCGTGTTCTGGCGCTGATCTGAAGGCCAGTTCATGCCAGTGTGTTTTTTTATTATGATTCTTATCTTCATTTTCATCACAGAACATTGTATTCCCAGCGCCGAAGTACGTGTCGATAATCAGTTCCATGATAAATCACAAAAAAACAAAAAACAACATATCATTGCCTCAGTATGGGAGATAATGCGGAGTTCATGATGCGTAACCTCTAAGGTTTACTATTTTTTGGATACATTTATACTAGCATCACATGTGAATGCAAAAGTTTGCACACCCTCACTTCAAAATGGCGCTGGATCCGTGTAAAAATTAACATCCCCGTAAGACATCATTTTTAACCATTAACAGCAATCTATGTTTATTAATAAGATGCTTAATATGTGTTTTTTTTATACCTATGGAATGCATAAAAGGAAAATCTGTACACCTTCCCCACCATTAAAACACCAGGTTCTATGAATATGCATGAATATGTTAATTAGAAACGCCCTCGTGTACTTCTGCCATCCATTTAGCTAACTGTTTAACTAACTAGCTCACACACACACACATATTAGGCTGCTTTAACTATAGGTGCCTTGTCAGGTTCACTACTTTGGAAAGTACAAAAGTTTGTGCACCCTTCAGTGCTTTCGTTATCAAAAGAAACAAAAAAAAAACATGAAAAGATGTTCAGTGCTTTAGATATAAACTGAAGTGAAATTATTGATATGCAATGTAATTGTGGACTTTTATGAATTTTCCCGCCACATTTTGGTCGTATGTTTGTGTTTTATTTTGACAGTTTTTTTTCCGTTTCTGTACAGTGGCCATGGTTTTCTTTTTATTCATGATGAAATCGAGGGGGATGCAAACTTTCACACTCAACTGTATCCCAAAATCCCCTCAGTGTTTTGGTTTGAAAACACGGCACACAGAAATGCTGCTCCGAGTGAAGGACATCTTCGTCACTGACGTTTATTGTGTTAGAAGGGGCGGAGCTTAAGCTACATTTGATCAGCCAATCACAAATTATCAATAGGACATTTTCACCACCGCTGGTGAATTTGGCCAGTTGTCAGGGAGGTAGCATTACATTAGCTAGCACCTGAACGTGCTAACTTGGCTAATGTGGCTATTATTTATTGTGCAATTTAAACCAATACTTTATGCTAATCTAACTCAAGCTCAAATAATCTCACTTGCAATTCATTCATCAAATTTAACCCAAGCTCCGCCCCTGTCTTGAGCCAGCATAAAATGTAAATAAGACTAAACTGGAAGAAAACTGAAACAAATCCAGATGTTTTGATCAAGGCTGTATGGGAAAGTTTTCCAGTCCGTACAGACGTCAGATATAAAATGCAGTTTTATATTAAATGATTTCATTTGCTGATATTTCACTCGGAGCTGTGTGAAGATTTCAGAGAGCTCCGTGAGCGACTGTCAGTTTCATCTCGTAGCTTTGTATTCATTCTCTTTCTTTCTCTTTGTATTCATTCTCTTTCTTTCTCTTTGTATTCATTCTCTGTTCTTTTCTTTTGATTGATTTGCTGCGAGAACTGAGAAGCATTTAGGATGTTTAAAATGTTAAAGACGTCGTTCATGAGCTGAAAAATCTGCTTCAAGCTTAATAGTGATCACAAGCATCCAGACATGAGAGTCTGATCACAGAGGAGACTTCACTCACACACACACACACACACACACACACACACACACACACACACATACACACACACGCAGAGGAACTAATCCCGTCTGAATAGGGCTGAAGACAGCGGAACAGCTGTGCAGAATTAAAGTATTTGCTAATAAACTGAATAAAATATGTTTTTATAGAGATTAGTTTGTAGGAGGTGATTCATGTACCCGGTCTGTTAAAACATCTGTATGCGAGTTTAATCACGTCCGACGCCGTTTGCTTAATCAGATTTGTTGCGTGTTGAATTGGATTAAAATCGATGTTTTTGTTGATTGTTTTTTTTAAAGAAGTTCAGTCGTGTTTTCTGGGGAAAAAATATGATGTTCGAACATTTTGGGACAAAAGAAGCATTTGATAAATCCCAGCGAGAACCTGCACCTGTCTAAACGTTACGTTTCTCCAGAGCATGTTAATCTCTTAATCATTAAAAACATGTTCAATTCAGTTCAGTTTTATTTGTACAGCGCTTTTAACAAATAAATTCAAACCAAAGGAAAGAAGCAAAAGTGCTATCAGACATACGAACAGACCAAACATCAAAACACAGACACTGAGCTAACGAGGACTGACCAGGTAACAGGTAGCAGGTAACAGGTGTGCTCAGGAATCAGGTGAGCCGGAACGCTGTAAGATCCGGACAGGATCCCGGTGTGCTGGATCCTGGATTGAGAGTGGATTCAGATGAACGTCATTCCTTCATAATTCCAAGATTGCGTTCCTTCACACGTACTGTATATCATACGTATACGTCATTACACAAGATGTTGAGTCTTACCGTCACAATTTATATTAGGTTTATGTTTGTTAGTCTCTGCGTGGGATTACTAAAAAATAAACATGTCCACTTTTATTCTGTGAGAAAGTCCAATCTAAAGGCCGGTTCACACCGGCTGCATCAGGTCAGGACCTCATTAAGTTCCATTTTAAACATCATTTCCGAACACAGCAGCACGGTCAGTGTCGCACTGAGACATCACGAATCCCCCCTTTTTTCCTACAAAGACTCCATGACTGTGTAGCCTGTAGGTGCACAGCAAAGTGTTTGTACGGGATGATAGTAACTTTACACCGACACGAGAGCAGACGTATCGGTGCGGACTCTTCTGTTGGGTTTTGGCTGTCTTCAGGACAGTTTGGTTACAAAACGTTGAAGTTTGTTGGCGTGTGGCGCAGATCTCCTCATCGTGTTCTGATAGTGTCTTATACAACCGTTACGCTCCACTAATCTGATTCCTCGAGCGGCGTTCAAAGAGTGCTTCTACTTCCTACAACTGTACTGGGACTGCATCCGAATATCCCAATTACTCTACTATACAGTAGATATGAATTATATTACTCTACTATACGATAGATATGAAATATATCACTCTACTATACGATAGATATGAAATATATTACTCTACTATACGATAGATATGAAATATATTACTCTACTATACAGTAGATATGAAATATATTACTCTACTATACGATAGATATGAAATATATTACTCTACTATACAGTAGATATGAAATATATTACTCTACTATACAGTAGATATGAATTATATTACTCTACTATACGATAGATATGAAATATATTACTCTACTATACGATAGATATGAAATATATCACTCTACTATACAGTAGATATGAAATATATTACTCTACTATACAGTAGATATGAATTATATTACTCTACTATACGATAGATATGAAATATATCACTCTACTATACAGTAGATATGAAATATATTACTCTACTATACAGTAGATATGAATTATATTACTCTACTATACGATAGATATGAAATATATTACTCTACTATACAGTAGATATTAAATATATTACTCTACTATACAGTAGATATGAATTATATTACTCTACTATACGATAGATATGAAATATATCACTCTACTATACAGTAGATATGAATTATATTACTCTACTATACGATAGATATGAAATATATCACTCTACTATACAGTAGATATGAAATATATCACTCTACTATACGATAGATATGAAATATATTACTCTACTATACAGTAGATATGAAATATATTACTCTACTATACAGTAGATATGAAATATATTACTCTACTATACAGTAGATATGAATTATATTACTCTACTATACAGTAGATATGAAATATATCACTCTACTATACGATAGATATGAAATATATCACTCTACTATACAGTAGATATGAAATATATTACTCTACTATACAGTAGATATGAAATATATTACTCTACTATACAGTAGATATGAAATATATTACTCTACTATACGATAGATATGAAATATATCACTCTACTATACAGTAGATATGAAATATATTACTCTACTATACAGTAGATATGAAATATATTACTCTACTATACAGTAGATATGAAATATATTACTCTACTATACAGTAGATATGAATTATATTACTCTACTATACGATAGATATGAAATATATTACTCTACTATACAGTAGATATGAATTATATTACTCTACTATACGATAGATATGAAATATATCACTCTACTATACAGTAGATATGAAATATATTACTCTACTATACAGTAGATATGAATTATATTACTCTACTATACAGTAGATATGAAATATATTACTCTACTATACAGTAGATATGAAATATATCACTCTACTATACAGTAGATATGAAATATATTACTCTACTATACAGTAGATATGAAATATATTACTCTACTATACAGTAGATATGAAATATATTACTCTACTATACAGTAGATATGAATTATATTACTCTACTATACGATAGATATGAAATATATCACTCTACTATACAGTAGATATGAAATATATTACTCTACTATACAGTAGATATGAATTATATTACTCTACTATACGATAGATATGAAATATATTACTCTACTATACAGTAGATATGAATTATATTACTCTACTATACGATAGATATGAAATATATCACTCTACTATACAGTAGATATGAAATATATTACTCTACTATACAGTAGATATGAATTATATTACTCTACTATACAGTAGATATGAAATATATTACTCTACTATACAGTAGATATGAAATATATTACTCTACTATACAGTAGATATGAAATATATCACTCTACTATACGATAGATATGAAATATATCACTCTACTATACGATAGATATGAAATATATTACTCTACTATACGATAGATATGAAATATATCACTCTACTATACAGTAGATATGAAATATATTACTCTACTATACAGTAGATATGAAATATATTACTCTACTATACGATAGATATGAAATATATCACTCTACTATACGATAGATATGAAATATATCACTCTACTATACAGTAGATATTAAATATATTACTCTACTATACGATAGATATGAAATATATCACTCTACTATACGATAGATATGAAATATATCACTCTACTATACAGT
>NC_071281.1:18865349-18915349 GCF_023375685.1 Ictalurus furcatus
TTCCAGAGATTCAAAAGAGCAGTAGTGACACTGAAAGATACTCAAAATTTAAGGAATATTTGGTTGGACAGACACACACACACACACACACACACATACACACAAACACACACACACACACCCAGGGATAAATTAGTGTGCACACTTTTCAGCTTCTGTGTCACGGTGAAACAACAATGAGCCTTTGTGCTAGTAACTGAACCCTGCTGTGAAGCTTTCATGAGCTCTGACTATGTCTCTAAAATCTCTAAAAAATTGGGGCGTCTCCGTATCACCGTGGAGCCAAGCCGAGGTTCCTCAATACTCGGTCTGATATCTGGAACTTCACAACAGACCAACTGGAAAAACACAAACTATGGTGCTTGAGGGACAGTGTGGAGTTTGATCACACTCCACTACTCTCGCTCTGATGTGGTGAAGTCGTTTTTCTATTTATGTGTATTTATTTTTTACGTCCCGGTTCTTCACCTTCTTCTCAGTTCCCTGAACACAGTGCCAAAACTTTGTGCTCCTGTGCCAATGGTTCCAAGTGCAGAACTAAAAGCACTTGGGAGATGCAATGGTCTTTACTGATTGGTTACACCAGCCATGTCATGTCATGTTTTACCCATGAGGAGATGTTTATTTAACGTCCATGGAAGGAGTCTCCAGTGTTAGCGCCTTGCTATGACTTGAGGAATGAAACACTTTGGGGACGTGCTCAAATAGAATAAACTACAACTAAACAACACATAACCCTTATGAAAAAACAGGTTCCTCAGAGGTTCTTTAGATGCTTTGGGGTTGTAGCTTTCTAAAGAGGTTCTACCTGAAGTCATTTTTTTCTCTGAAAGAGAACTCTGTGATGCAGGGTACTACATAAATAAGAAGGACAAACTGAAGAACCTTTTATGGTGCTACACTCTTAGAGGATTTTGAATCTTTAAGGATTCTCTATTCTATATATGACCTTACAGCAGAATGGATCTACGTAGATTGTACAGGTCAAATCTGGAGCCCAAAGAGTGGAAGCCCTAATGGTTCTCTATAGAACCCTACAACAGAATATTTCTCTATTAAAAGGGGTGATAGAACCCATTTATTCAGCTATCAAAAAGGGTCCTATAACCATTTTAGGAAGCTAATAACCCTCAACTATACAAAGAACACTTTGAAGAGTGTAGTGTTAGTTAATGTGCTTCAACCTTTAAATCCTTTAAAGGTTCCTCACTGGATCCTCTGGGGGAACCCTTAAAGGTCCTATGTAGAATCCTATCAGAAAGGGACCCAAGTAGAACCTGTAATTACTCAATGAACATCCTTGAGGAACCCTTTTTTCTTAAGCGAGTCAAACCTGGAACTCTTAAAGGTTCTTTGCTTGTAGCACTCGAGGAACCCTTAAAGGTTCTAGGTAGACTCCTACAAACTGAGTGGTTCCCTATCAGAAAGCTTTCCAAATAGAACCCTTTTTTTTTTTTTTTTTTTGCAAGCAAAGGCCCTTAGACATCCACAGAACCCTTGTAGGGTCCATTCTTTTGTCTGTAGCGGAGTTTAAAGTGTGTGTTGAATGTAAACATCTGTTCAGTGAGTAAATGTTGTGAAATCATTTTGATTTATTTAGAATGAATATGTGACAGTTGTTTTGCCACTGATGATGTTCTATAATGTTCTGCAGTTTCTCACAATCGGGCCTCGGGGCACAGTCATCGTCTCACAGCCACGCTGTCGGGTTTTTCAGAGCGAAGCAGAACCCGAGCCGTGGTGGAATACTAATCAGGCCACTAATCTCTCCCGGTTGTTAATTAGGATTCTGGAGAACAAAAAAAGCCATCACCTGCTTGATTGAAGGGCTGATCGTTGCGTGTAAGTGTTTGACTCGATTGACCCGAGTTAAATATAAGAGCAGGGAGCACCGGGCAGGCGGGGTCTAAACACGACCTGTCTGTGCCATTATTAAAGAAGGAGTGTTGTAATCTTTTTAATCACTTCCTGTTTAAAGTAAGTTTGGCTTCAGGGGAAAATTAAATCATGATAAGGACGGAAAGAAACGACTCGGAAATGGAGTTTCATTTTGTTTCCACTGTAATTTTCAGAATTCTGTGCTGATGATGTAATACCTGTCGTCGCATCACATCGCACCGCAGCGTAGGCATTAGATCAATGTTCTCAACAAGCCTTGGACACCAGCCACCCTTTCATCTGCTTTTCTGACTCAAATAGCTGGAGAAGCTCATCTGAATCAGTAGCCTTGACCCACATTACAGGGAAAAGAGATGCTAAGCTCCGGAGAAAACGAGTCAAAGACGATGTGATGGCAAACAAAAATCCACTCTCGTGAAATAAAGGTACCAAACTGCACCTTTCCTTGCTACGGTGGAACCATCAAGGGGACATCTTCTGTACCTTTAGTGTCTATCCTACCTTCCGTACCTTTAGTGTCTACCCTAATACCGTTAAAATGTATTTAAGGCAAATAATCTTTACTTATTTACTAATAATCTTAAGCACACGCAGCAAAAAGGTACAAAACCATTAAGATTCTTATCTCTTTCTGATTGGGGACCACACCGTTGTAGGATTCTACATAGAACCTTTTAATCTTTCCAGAGGGACAACCGAAGAACCCTTAAGAGTTCAATGATTTGTAAGAATATGTGCAATGTGTTGCTTTATATGCATAGCGCTCTTAAAAAGGGTTCTTTAAAAGGTTCTAAATGTTCTACTTTAGAACCTCTTTTGATAGAGAAACTCTCTGTTGCAGAGTTCTACATAGCACCTTTAAGAGTTCCCCAGAGGTACAACTGAAGAACCATTACATGCGAACAAAGTGTTTTCTTTAGACTGAGGCTAGGTAACGCACATAACTACACGGTGGGTTCTACAAGGGTTCTTTGCATAGTTGAAGGTTCTTTAAAGGGCTCTAATGCCTCTTTTGATCGAGGAACATTCCGTTGTAGGGTTCTATGTAGAACCATTAAGGGTTCCTGATGTGAACCTTTATTCCTAGATTACACACTCGTATAGAAAAGGGTTCTCAAAGGTAAGTATGGGTTCTTCGTGTCAAAAAAAGTTGTACTTGGGTCCATTTCTCATTCCCAATCTGTTGTAGGGTTCTACATAAAACATTCACAGAGGGACAACCAGAGAACCCAATAAGAGTTCTAAAGAGTGTACAGTTTGAGGCTAGCTTCCTGACACTACGCTCTTAAAAAGGGTACTTAACCTCCAAAAAAGGTTCTATATTGGAGCCTTTATTATAGAGAGCCTCTCTGTTGTAGGGTGCTACATAGACCCTTTAAGAGTTCTCAAGTCTAAGGAGAGATACAGCTGACGAGTGTAGTACGCTGACGAGGTCTGTGCTTCTGGGAGAACCCTTAAACATTTCATGCAGAACCATAAAACAGAGGGTTTCCTGCCTGGTACAATTGGTACCTTTATTTCTGTGTGTGTGTGTGTGTGTGTGTGTGTGTGTGTGTGTGAAGGCAGAGTGAACTCACACCCCACGGCGTTCCCGGGATGATCTACGAGGAATACGAGGAGGACCCGTGATGGATTCACCTTAATTAGCCTTTAATTAAAGAGCTTGTGAAAGTTTTATTGGCGCGAGGTGAAGGAATGTGCATGTGCTTTTGGTGATTAAATAATAGATGTAATTAATAAAGTGCAATTCATTAAAAAGTCAGGAGGAGAATCCTGCACATCATCGCTGGACAGCATGTTTAAAGCATGTTAACTGTACAGTCACATGGCTGAACGCTGGTGATGTCATCAGGGAGAAGTTAACTTCATTAATCCTCTTTTCTAAATATCGATCTATTTTTGTGCGAGCAACAAAACAAAAATTAGCTATGAGCGCATAATTCGCTAACAAGAAGAAAGAAATTAGACAGGGTTTTCAGAAAGAACAGTACGTATGACATTGACATTAGCGTGCTTAACAGAAGCTAATAGATGTGTGCTATCCTATAGCTAGCAACATGAAGAAAAAGAAAGCTGTAGCTATCTACCATTATTATTTTTTGCTATAATGCAAATGAATACAATCAAATGAACTGATTATAAATTATTTTTTGATAACAACTTTAGTGCCAACTTAACTACCAAACCCAACACACAGCTAACAACACTCGGAAAGCAAAGCTATGTAGCTAGCTCAGGCCAAGAGACACAGTATTTGAGACATACCTGAGTTAGCTAGCTAGTGCCAGAAGCTAACTTTAGCTAACAGATTTGTAAGAGTGTCATAGCTAGCAACATCACAAACTTTTTATTTGTTTGGCTTTTCATTTTTTAAAAAGTGAGTGCTAATGCTAGCTAATGGCTATTTAAGTGAAACTGCATTACTTTGAATGAGTTCATCAGCTAAACAATTCACTCACTGATTCACTCACTGATTCACTCACTGATTCACTCACTGATTCACTCTCTGATCTATTCACTGATTCATTCAGGTGCACTTCAGGTTTTCCCCAAATTGATATTCAAGCAGCTTATTTACAGCCGTGTGAGCCTCAATAACCTCAGCGAGCGCATTATGGAGGTGTTTCTTACAAAATAAAAAGTGATTTGCTTTAAATACGGCAGAGGAAGCGGTGCGAGTGGCAGATTAATGGTGCAGCATTTGACAGGCGGCTCGTCTGAAATGAAAATGAGTCAGTGTGACTTTTCAGCCCTCTCATCTCACAGGTAACGACTGCGAAAAAGAACACAGCAACATTTCCTGTAAGGTTTAGGCTTATTATTGTGTGAAAGAAGAAAAAAGTTTCGTTTTTATTATTTATATCACAGGAAATTCATTAGTATAAATAATACCGGCTTTGGCTCGGAGTGGTGTTTAGGTGATGATTGATGAATGCGAGCCCACAAACTCATTCTGCTCATGGCACCTGATCATTTACAGGCTTGAGCGTGGGAGAGGGAAACACTAAAGCCCAGCCGAGGTCCTACTTCTCCAAGCTGATCCTTTCCACAGACACAGTGATGATGCTGGTGTTGATTCAGGAAATCAGTTCTGATTCGTTTCAGAAAGCTGTCTGAGTTTCCACCACTCTCCAGTGTGACTCATGTTATTTGAGTTCATCCAGCTAAATGATTCACTCACTGATTCTCTCAACTGACCAAATTACTATTCAGCGCAAACAGTTTAAGCAGCATAAAAACATTTAATAATCATAACTATTATATTTTATTCATCATTTTCTTGTATGTCCATGCTGAGACAATTAATTCTTACAATTCTTCATTAATTCTTACAACTGTCTGGTTTAATAAATATGTTGCACTGCTGTTTGTTCATATTGTGAACGAAATGATTCCCTGACTCAACAACAAAAATTATTCACTGACCCCACACCAAAATGATTCACTGATTCAACAACAAAAATGATTCACTGACTCAACACCAAAATGATTCACTGATTCAACACCAGCAATGATTCACTGATGCAAAAACAAAAATTATTCACTGATTCAACACCAAAATGATTCACTGATTCAACAACAAAAATGATTCACTGACTCAACACCAACAATGATTCACTGACCCAACACCAGCAATGATTCACTGATGCAAAAACAAAAATTATTCATTGACTCAACTACAAAAACGATTCACTGATTCAACAACAAAAATGTTTCACTGACTAAACAACAAATGATTCATTGAGTCAACAAAAAATATTCATTGACCTAACACCAAACGATTCACTGACTCAATAACAAAATGTTTCACTGACTCAACACCAACAATGATTCACTGACTCAACAACAAACAATGATTCACAGACTCAACAACAAAAATGATTACTGATTCAACAAAAATGATTCACTGGCTCAATACCAAAATGGCTCACTGACTCAACAACAAAAATGATTCACTGACCCAACACCAAAATCTTTCATTGACTCAACTACAGAAACAATTCACTGACTCAACACCAAAAACACCAAACAAAACAACAAAGTAGGTGAATATTTTTTTTTGTTGTCGAATCAGTGAATCATTTTTGTTTGGTGTTTTGTTTAGTGACTCAACAACAAAAATGATTCACTGACACAACACCAAAAATTACTCACTGATTCAACAACAAAAAATGATTCACTGACTCAACAACAAAAATGATTCACTGACTCAATACCAAAATGATTCACTGACTCAACAACAAAAATGATTCAGTGACTCAACAAAATTACAGAATGGTTCACCAGCAAAATGATATACTGTGAACAAAACGATTCAATGACTCAACACCGACTAGAATTAAAGCGTTTGATCCAGAGAGTCATTTTGTTCTGTACAGACAGAATCTCAGGTGTACAGGTGTGATTAAACTCTCAGAGCGCTGCTATGACGCTCGTCTAAAATCCAGCAATAGGAGGACGACAAACTCAAGGGAAAGCTACAGATACGGTTTAAAGAAACGAAACATGTTTTCTCTACCAGCTGAAGATCTTCACTGTATAATCTGACATGGAGAACACACGCAGTCTGATATAGAAGTCGGACGAGATTTGTTCATCTGAAAACGTTGGACTTTTACAGCGTTAAACTGGCTTTACCGTTCCTCCTCTCAGTGAGTGAATATTTAATGAGTGAGTCCAGCTTGTGTTACATTTATGAAATGGTACAGTCCACTGTAGGGGTGTTTAAAGGTTTACTTCATGTGACTTTCTTACATGGCTTCAGAATGTTTTTACTGTTAAAATGATTGAACATGTCATATTTAATATTTCCCAGTAGTTTCTCTTTATGTGATTTAGTGGATAAAGGGGGAAATGCTTAATTACGGGTCTCATACCTCCCCGAAACTCTATAATTAGAGCTCTGAGAGGTTGTTAATTGAATAACATTTCAAATCAATGAGTCAGGAAATGAAAAACAAACAGACATTTGGAGATTACTCAGGTTGTAGTTTTTTTATCCTCTGAATCTTAACGAACACGTCAGACTCATCTCGTCTCGGTACGCATAGCCTCTCTGCTCCGTGCTTTTATAAAGCAAAAAAAAAAAAAAAAGACCCGACAAAAATCCGCTTTGATTTGTCACGACATCAAAATTCAGATCCGAGCCTCAGGCTGAAAGTCATTGCATGTATTTTTTCAACATAACAATAAAATTCACTTTTAGCGCCCTTCCAGCTCTGGAAGTGTCTCCAATGATATATATTTCATTTTACGGCGCGTTTGACACATCTGAAATGTAAAATGCTTTATCTGGGATTTATACAGGTGGAAATGGTCCCGGCTGCAGCGGGTGATAAATTCAGGACTGTAACTGTAAAAGGTAAAAACTCACCTTGCTGCCGTGGGAGAGAGGCGCCGAATGACAACGAGGCTTTTAATGCCTTCATGTGAGTGTGGATTTAATTGTAGCTTTAAGTGCATCTTGTCTCAAATGACTATGACGAGAGGTTAAAGGGATCAATGTGGAAGCTTCTAGAATATTTTAGGACACAATCAGAGATACAGCTCCAACACATTAGAAGCACATTGTAATTTCATGTAAAGTTCAGAGTGCTGTTGAATCCTGGATTCTGATTGGTCGTCAGGTGGTGATTAGTTCTCTACAACAGCAGCTCTGACAGTAGCGCAGCTTTATATTAACACACTCGTTCTGACATGTCATCGTTTCTATAGCAACAGCTCGTTCACAGGGACATGTACAGAGCACACTCCAGTGATAATCAACAGATTTTTTTTTTAAACACGTGCATCATCATTGATATTTTGTAAGGAGAAATGTCTTTAAGTAACGTGTATGGAAGGAAGGAGTCTCCAGTGTCGGTGCTTTGTAACAGTCACAGGAAAAGCTGTAACTTTTCGTAGGCTTTCCGACATCTTCAGGACGGAGGCGTTTACGCTGCTTCGTGTTGTCTCGGCAACACGGCGAGCTTCGTTAACTCCTTCTTTTTTTGTCTTATTAACTTCAAGGGAGAGAGAGAAAAAAACGAGAACAGGAACTTGTTACAGAGACATTTCACAACTTAAATGTTACTATAAATGGATAAAAGTAAGATGCCATTCTTTAATAAAAAAAAAAAAAAGTAATAGTTTATGGATTTTTGTTTTATAATAGGAACAAAACACTTTGGGACATGCTGTTATGGGAAAATAATCTACTTCAGGGTGATTATTACTGACATCACTAGATATTTTACGCAGTATTTTAGGTTGTGTTGAAAAAAAACCCCTATTGACAATAATATGCAGTAAAATGATCAAACAGAGCTCTGAACTTGAAAGCGTTAACAATTCTTTTAAAATCCAGCAACACATTTCACCGTTAAATTCTATAAAAGTTTCAGATGAATTTTGTTCTACTTTTCCTGCTCCGGTCCGAGCCTCATGTGTTTCACCTCGTGCGTTACGAGATCAATCATTTTCTCATTGTCACTTTTCATGTACCAATTTCCCTAAACGTGTATCTAAACCCAAAGGGAATTTCTTTTCGTATTTAGTCCTAAATCCGTTCTTTTTCCCTTCGGCACGCGGGATAAACTGCAGATCTGCGGCTCAGGAAACAGTTGCTCGACTTTCCTTGTTTCACAATCGACTCTGCAAACGCTCTGAACAGATTGCACATGGCAGCACTTACGAGAGAAAACAACACGGTCGATTATGACACAAACTCCAACCCAAATCAAATATTTGCACATTTCGGTCAGAGCTCACACTGAGCACGTGCGGTGTGTGAGCGTCGGGTCTGGCAACCGTTTATATCACACTGAGTTTCTGCATGATGGTGATGAGAACATGACTGATAATACAGAGTATTAACATCACAATGCACTGACCCTGAGAGAGAGAGAGAGAGAGAGAGAGAGAGAGAGAGAGAGAGAAAGGATACAATTAGTTGTCAGGAAATAGAAAGAAAGAAATAAACAAATTAAGAAAGGGGAAAGTTCCTGGTGTTCAGAGTCGGGTTACGCGGCTGCTTAAGTGGAATTTCTGAGCTCCAGGTTCGGATGATTAAAATCACCTGCGTGTGGTTCACACCTGCGAGGTCACCAGATTTGTCTCGAGGAGAAGCGTCTGAGACGGAGTTTTACACTCGCGTCTTCAAACACACACACTCACCTTTACACCTCAAATACATCATGGACAGAAAATACAGAATTTCAAAATGTCAAATATAAACAGTAAAATGACGATATCTGAGTGAGAAGATGTGGAGTGTTGAAATAAATCTAACAGGAGTCTGGTGTGTATATTAATAATAGATTCCTGCATGAATAGTCCTAGTTGTAATTCTCACATTAATCACTGCTTTAATTGAACAAAATGGCTTCCACACTCGTTATTCAGCAGCACATATACTGTAGAATAGCACTTGATCCAGCGCATCCTGTTCTTTTACGTCTTATTATTTTATCCGCAGCTCTGACAGTTACTCGAGCGCGACGTAATGAAGCCACGAGATTGTAAATGGAGGTGATGAAATCGTAATGTGTGTGCGGGATGTAGGAGATTTCATCGCACTTTTATTTTATTCACTGTTTTGATTTGTAGAAGGAATCAAATAAAGTCAGAGTTGGTGTTAATTCGATGCGCTCTGCTGTAAAGGAAACGTGCTCACGGTGTGAAGGATAATCTGACCTAGCGCTCATCTGCTACGCTTACAGACAAACTTTACCGCCATTCATCGCTTTATCCACAGCACGTTCCCTCCTCCAGATAATCCATGTTTCATAGACTTTAAAGTGAGGATACTATTCATTCATTCGTGTATTTAATTTTATCCTTGCATGACGTTCCACAGTATTTACAGACAAAACATAAATTTCAGCGTGACATATTGTAGTTACATCAAACAGTCAGACGGTGGCGCTGGACTTAACACCGCTCCTCTCTCGAGCTGATATCATGCAAGAAACATGCGCTTAAGTTCGAGTACAACTGAGACACGCCCATCTTTTAGACAAACTCCGCCCCTGCACATGTAACGCTCACGTTTTCAGTGTTAAATCCTCAATATGGGCGTGTCCCAAATCACACACTACTGAATCTGTGTCAGTGCTTAGTAATAGGAATTTGAATTAAATTGTACGATGTAATAAAGTGATTGAGTGCACTCAGACTTTTACACTGTTTACTGAAAGCGTCTCAATCCGGCGAGGAGGCGGTGGTGGTGTTAATTGAATAGGAGCTCGGTGTAATGGGTCACGGAGCGTAATTGAAAGGGGGTAAACAGTGTCTCTTATCTTCCTGCAGCTGTTTAGTTTTAATTGAAGCGTTTACTTTAAAGCACCGCAGGCCGCCATCTTTACTCAGTGTGACACACACACACACTCAGTGCAGTATGGATTCGGGCATTTCCAGAAAAGAACACACACACACACACACACACACTCACACACACACACTTAGTGCCGCACGAATTTGGGCATTTCAACAAAAAATACACACACTCTGGCTTCAAAAACAAGTGTACCATAAAGAAATGAATCAGGCCTAAAGGAGCTGGACAAGCATCAAATAACTGTAACACACACACACACACACACACACACACACACACACATTTAGACTGTTCCACTAGTCATTTCTATAGTATGTTATGATGTTTATAATTAATAATAGTATCATGGTGGACACTTAAAGGTCACCAGTTCATTGTCTGTCTCATAGCTAATGTTAGCTAGCTAGCATGACTCAGCATCAGTTAGCATTAGCTGGCTACTTCATTACAGTCTCTTTCCACAGATGCTGCCTTCATAGGGACCCTCCTGAGTGCACTAATGATATGCTGAAGCATTTTGAAGCATCATATCTCGCACCTCACGCAGAATATACGCCGCTAAAATGCCAAAACCAATTAAAAGTCTGACGCCACCTGCAGTTAAATAATTTCATATTTAACGCTGCGTAAAAAAATGATAATCATAAAGAAGTAATTATCCTGAAGTAAATAAATGAGTGCGGAGTAAGTGATATTTCTCAGTGAGATAATTAAAATTTTCAGTAAAGCGTAATTGCGTTGAGGAAGTTCTGTTTGAAGTGAGGGATAATGAACAAGACTTGGCTTCAGGTGTTCAGCGCTGTTCACGTCAAAGTCTGGCAGGATTAACGTCAATTAATCCACTGTGTTCGTACCGAGGCTGAAGAAAAGCTGCTCAGGATGACAAAGCGTCACATTCAGTTACGGCAGTCTGAGCTGAGCTTCAAACAGCCGAGACACAAATGAGCGAAGAGACGGAAACGAACGTAGAGACAGAAACGAGCGCGGAGAAGGAAACGAGCGTGGAGACGGAAACGATCGAGGAGACAGAAACGAGCGCGGAGACGGAAACGATTGAGGAGACGGAAACGATCGAAGAGACGTAAACAATCGCGGAGACGGAAACGATCAAAGAGACGGAAACGAGCGTGGAGACGGAAACGAGCGAGGAGACGGAAACGAGCACGGAGATGGAAACGATCGAAGAGACGGAAACAATCGCGGAGACAGAAACGAGCGCGGAGACGGAAACGAGCGCGGAGACGGAAACGATCAAAGAGACGGAAACGAGCGCGGAGACGGAAAGAAATCCAATCAGTGAATTAATAAATAATTAAGTAAAATAAAATGTTATATAATCATAACTAAAATAAGTTACAGGATACATACATTAATAAATATAAATATCATATTATTTAATGAACAAACAAACAAATAAAAGCTGCTCAGGACTCTTTATTGGTCCAGTAGGTTCAGTTGGTTCAATAAAAGAATATTGTGGATATTGTGGAGTCGGAGCGTTTGGTTTGTTACCCGCGGCGTCTCGGCCGTGTCTGATGTCTTTACTGCATGATTCGTGTTTTCTGGAGGTTTGTATAAATGACAGTTAATAATCGGCGCTAATCAGACGGACGTTCCAGCGAGTGTCATTAACAAATAATTCATGAAGAGTAAACAACAGAGCAACTGGAGCGTTCAGTGTGTGTTTCATTTTCTGCCTGAACAAAAGGTTTATAGATGTAAATCATTTACATTTAATAAAGCAGTGAATCTAATCTACACACAGCGCTGTGATCAGACTGAAAACGGCTCAGACTGTGATGTTCAAACAGCAAACCTGATTAATAATGATAATAATGAACGACTTCCTGTAGAACACAGAACTGATTTATTTATCGTCTGTGTATCTCTTCTATATATATCTATACATCCATATATCTACTCGTCCAGTCGTACATTCCTCGCTCGGAGTATCGTCAGCGTGTAGATGAATTATCCAGTGAACTCATTTTACTGCTGCATTTCATAGCCTCAAAGACTCTTTTTACATTAAAAGAAGAATAAGAAGCATGCTGTCTGTGCTGAGAAGACCGCTGCTCTTTCCCACATCTTCAGATTTACAGCGCTGTGATAAAGTATTTGCCCCCATCCTGATTTCTTCTGTTTTTGTGTTTATCTCATACTAAATGGTTTCAGAAATGAAAACAAAAGAAAACAAAGGCGACCTGAATAAACACAAAATACAGGATTTAAATGATAATGTTATTTATTGAAGCAAAAAGATTATCCAAAACCAGCTGGGCCTATGTGAAAACGTATTTGCCCCTGTAGTTACTAATTCCCCAAATCTATGAAACTGCAGTGATAATGGGGTTCAGCTGGACTAGACAGAACCAGACCTGATTACTGCAAACCCTGTTCAATCACATCTACACTTACATAGAACTTTCTCAACAGCATGAAGTCGGTTAAAAGATCTTACTCAGTAACACACTATGACAAAGTTGAAAGAAATTCCAGAAATGATGATGCAGGTGGTGATTGAAGTACATCAGTCTGGGAAGAGTTATAAAGCTATTTCAAAGGCTCTGGGACTCCAAAGAACCACAGCGAGAGCCGTTATCTCCAAATGGAAAACTCCGCACAGTAGTGAACCTTCCCAGAAGTGTCCGACCTTCCAAAATTCCTCCCAGAGCACAGCAACTTCTCATCCAGGAAGGCACAAAAGAACCAAGGACAACATCGAAGGACCTACAGGCCTCTCTTACATCAATAAAGGTCACTGTTCATGACTCCACTATCAGAAAGACACTGGGGGAAAACGGCTCCATGGAAGAGTGGTGAGGTGAAAACCACTGCTAACCCAGAAGAACATTAAAACTCATCTGAATTTTGACAGAACACACCTTGATGATCCTCAAACCTTTTGGGAGAATGTTCTGTGGACTGATGAGTTAAAAGTGGAACTGTTTGGAAGACAGGAGTCCCGTTACATCTGGTGTAAACTGAACACAGAATTCCACAAAAAGAACATCATACTTACGGTCAAGCATGGTGGAGGCAGTGAGATGGTGTGGGGATGCTTTGCTGCTTCAGGGTCTGGACAACTTGCAGTAACTGAGGGAAACATGAATTCTGCTCTCTAGCAGAAAATCCTAAAGGAGAATGTCTGCTCTTCAGTCAAGTAAGTAAAAGACTGATCTCCATTTATCAGAAGCGTTTGGTTGCAGTTGCACTGACACAACAAGATTTTAAGTTTAAGGGGGCAATTAGTTTTTCATACAGGTGATAGGTGTTGGACAATATTTTTTTGCTTCAATAAAAACAATAAACAAATAAAAACTGTATTATGTGTTTACTTATGTGGCCTTTGTTTTATGTTGTATTTCATTTGAAGATCTAAAAATATTTAGTACGAGATATACACAAACACAGAAGAAATCAGGATGGGGGCAAATACTTTTTCACAGCACTGTAGATATGATAGCTATATTACAAATAAATAAATCGATTAATCAAAAAGCACCAACATTCTAGACAAATTGATAAAACCAAAACAATAGCTGCTGAGCTCTATAAGTACACGAAGACAAAACAGAGAGCCAGAGCAAAAGTAAACACCCCCCCCGCTGTGTATCACGCCAAGCCTCCTGCTGTTCTGCAATCAGCCGTTAGTGATCAGCAGTGAATCAGAGCTCGGAGATGGAGGATGAAGCGCTCGTCACGTCACAGCGACACTTTACAGAACTCACCGTGACGAGTCTCATTCCGATTTGTGGAATTCAACGTGGAACTGAAATTCTGCGTGATAACGACTAAAATAATACTGACCGTCGCTCCGCTGCGTCGTAATGAACTCACAGTTATCTACCACAAATAATCAGAAAATAGTTTTATTGCCTAAATAAAGAAAAACTGTATGTACATTACAATGTCTAAGTATTTCTGTATAAATGTACTCAAAAACAGATAGATAGATAGATAGATAGATAGATATGATTTATCCAGTGTAGACTATACAGTCTATACTATTCTCTATACCATACACTGTATCATACTGTGTACTATACTCTGTCCTACTCTATACTATGGGCCATGCACACTGTATACCAGAGTCTATACTACATATATACAGTATATGGGTTATTTATTAGGAGCGTGTGCTGAATGTGTAGCAGGTACAATGATAATTTATTCTCCGGGCTTCTCCAGACTTCACTCCCACCGCACACATGTCTTTTATAACCTTCAAGCAAGAATGAAATCTCAAATCAGAGAGCACTCAGGAGTGTTCAAGTGTTTGGGGTGAAGTTTGTCCAAGTGTTGAGTATTTTGCACCCTAATTGACCTTTGACCTCAGCCTGAAAGGGACTACAAGGACACCATTTAACGCAGCGCAGTTTAAAGTCCCTCCATCCATCAGGAGACTGACGGCGTGTCAACAAGCACTCAATGACACTGTGGCACACACACACACACACACACACACACACACACACACACAATAGCATTGTGTAACAAAAAAACTAAATAACAAAAAATAAACATCCACCAGGATATGATCAAGCATGTAATTTCATGCTGATTTGTAAAATTACATTCTACATCATCTTTATTCTCAACTCTATTCTCTGTTAGGAAAATGGCTGTGTTCCAATCCAAGTGAAATACTGTCACACTTCTGGACTTGTTCCATTAAACTTCCTATTGGTTAAGTTTCTTTGGCCAGCTAGAGCCAAAATAAAATAAAAATAAAACGACTGAGTGCCCTGAGAACATGAATCAAAGAACATACAACCTCCAGAACTTAGGGAACAAGAATCTGAGAACATGGAACCCCAAAAACTGAAGATGCTGAAGACATAGAGCCATGAGAACATAGAGAGAATAGGGCATTGAGAAATAGGACCTTAGTTGAATATGGGCCCCTGGGAACAGATGGCCCTGAGAACACAGGAACCAAGAAACAGAACACACTGAAATATAGGACCATGAGAACATCGGGTTCTTAGATGGAACATGCACGATATCCTGGAAATACAAACACAGAACCCTGTAAACCCAGGTCCATCTCCTAAAACATGTTGAGGGATTAAAAGGTAGACCCTGGCTGGTTCAGTTAGTGAGCTGTGTAATTAGCATGCTAGGTAGTTAGCATGACTCTGTACAGGTCTGTAAGATCATATTAGCATGTAGAAAAGACCAGAAGTCTGTTTTATTGAATACTTAATTGATTCCTAATCTAGAACCCAAGAACCGAAACGTACATTTTAGATCGTCTTTTGTGCGTCACATGACCGTGTTGTGAAACCGTGAAGTGAATAAAGTGTGAGGCTTAGTCTTTACAGAACATCATTTATTTTAGCATCACGCTGCAGATTAATATTCGTATTTCTTTAACTCGAGAACCCGCTGAAAGAAACACAAATGATTTATGCGAGACCCGGAGGGAATTAACACATGCTAATGAATTCACACACAGAAGCCAAACAGCCTGGCGTTAGATCTGTGTAGCGTATGCAGGCTTTCGCAGTGTGTTCATGCGCTGACGAGGACGGGCTTTCTGATGATGTTTCAGGGACAAAAAGGCCTCGTGCTTTACTTAAAACCTTTCAGCATGAGCACGGAGGGGTTCTGAGGTTCTGGGCGAAGCGCTGCGTATTGTCTATGAGAAGTAAATCAAAGCAACAGGACGTTTCAGAACGGATGAAGGTCCTCAGACGAGCAGAGAAGCATCTACAAGATTAGAGCACAAGTCCAGTCACTTTGATTTACGACACTGAGACGATGTGTGTGCGTGTGTGTGTGTGTGTGTGTGTGTGTGTGTGTGTTCACTGCTGAGTTTAAAGCCTTTCAGCCTGGCAATAAGATTCGTGTAAGAACCAAGTAGACCTGTTAGATTCAGATTCACTGTGACACGCAGAACAGAGCCGACAAAAAACCCCGCCCTTCGACTTCTGATTAAGACTTCCGAATAAGACTTCCTAATAAGACTTCCTAATAAGACTTCTGAATAAGACTTCCGAATAAGACTTCCGAATAAGACTTCTGAATAAGACTTCCGAATAAGACTTCCTAATAAGACTTCCGAATAAGACTTCCGAATAAGACTTCCGAATAAGACTTCCGAATAAGACTTCCGAATAAGACTTCCTAATAAGACTTCCGAATAAGACTTCCGAATAAGACTTCCGAATAAGACTTCCGAATAAGACTTCCTAATAAGACTTCCTAATAAGACTTCCTAATAAGACTTCTTAATAAGACTTCCGAATAAGACTTCTTAATAAGACTTCTTAATAAGACCTCCGAATAAGACTTCCGGATAAGACTTCCGAATAAGACTTCCGGACTTCCAAATAAGACTTCCGGATAAGACTTCCGGATAAGACTTCCGAATAAGACTTCTTAAGAAGACTTCCGGATAAGACTTCCGAATAAGACTTCCGGATAAGACTTCCTAATAAGACTTCTTAAGAAGACTTCCGGATAAGACTTCCGAATAAGACTTCCGGATAAGACTTCCGGATAAGACTTCCGGATAAGACTTCCGGATAAGACTTCCGAATAAGACTTCTTAATAAGACTTCTTAATAAGACTTCCTAATAAGACTTCCGAATAAGACTTCCGAATAAGACTTCTTAAGAAGACTTCCGGATAAGACTTCCGAATAAGACTTCCGGATAAGACTTCCGGATAAGACTTCCGAATAAGACTTCCGAATAAGACTTCTTAAGAAGACTTCTGATTAAGACTCTCCGACTCGCTGTGGCGGCGTAATGAAGAGTGAGGATCCGTGTTTACTGAAAAGCAGGCAGTGGTCAAACACGGGGAAAACACAGCTCAAAAACACAGCTCTCTGCTACATCCTATTACGATTGACAGTTTATTGGGTCTGTATTTTCCATCCCGGATTATTTTTCAGTCTTAAAGGAAAGTGCATGTGTTTAAAGATGCTACTGAAATACTGTTGTCTCAGAAATCTACTCAAGAAATATCTATTTCCCTCGTCTGGATAAAGAGCACTTAAACAGCTGCGTAACCCGACTCTGAACACCAGGAACGTTCCTCACATAAATGCTGACCTAACTTTTGAACCGGAAATTTGCGGAAATGAAGCCGTGTGATTCTTCTGTTTCTTTCTTTACTAGATTATTCAAATTCCAAGGTGCCTAGCGCTACAGTTTAGCTGTAGCATTTAAAAATCAAATAAAATAAAAGTCTCCTAGTGGGGAAAAATAAAACAATTCACCGAAAGGGAAAGGACGAGGGACGTTAAAGATTTGCTTCTGGTAGCCGTTAATGTCACTTTGTGCCAACTTTCTATAGTCTCAGTCTTGTGAGTCAATAGTAAACAAGTGGGCGGGACTATGACCTGTCTCTACTGTCTTCTAAGACCATAGTGAATGGTTTTGTCGCTGTTTTCTTACTGATGCTTGTTGCACGGCTGAAGAAAAAGGAATTTTTGTGGTAATATTCTGTTTTTTTTTCTCTCCACCTGCTACAATTTTCTTGTTAGCAATATCGTAAGTAAGTAAGATTTATTTATAAAGCACATTTAAGCACATTTAAGCAGGCAGTGCTACTACTGCCACACAAATAACTAAAACAAATACATCAGACTGCCACCTTTCAGCTTAAAAGTGTGTAAAAGTAGCTAAATGGATGATCCACCTGGATGTATTTTTACTTTAGACCGACTTTAATGGATTTACTGCACCATTCTGGGAGGAAAGGATTTCCTCAGTTTAGCCAAAACATCATGAAAATGATGAAAGTTGTCCGGAGTTTGTCTGAAAGTTTGCTAAAGTGTCTAGCGATCCAGTTTAACTCCTAATCCAGAGCAAGCGTTATTAGCGCATGTGTGTTATTTCTGATGCTATTCCGATCCTCAGACTCAGCATGCGATCGGTTACTGATGGAAGGAAAAAGAGAAATATTGCAGATATTTTTGAGCGAGTGTGTGCTGAAGTGTTCGAGTTCCTCCTCTATAGGTGTTTATGTAGGTGGAAGGTGTTGGTGCTGCCAGTTAATCTGCGGGATGCACATTTTCTCACCGCCAGCCTTCTTTTTGTTTGCATTCCTCCCACCTCCTCCCTTTTTTAAACCCTATTTCACACCGGTTGCATAAAAGCGAGCTGTCGCAGGGTCTTCATGCTCCGGTCTTCACACAAGGACGAGGACACGGCGCTCTGTTTCTGTTCTTCTTTTACACAATTTCCTCCGTCTCTCTCTCTCTCTCTCTCTCTCTCTCTCTCTCTTTCTATCAGTGGATTTAAATGAGCTAAGTGAGTAATGGTAGTGTTTAGTGATGCATGAGTTGTGTGTGCTGAAGGGAAACAGATTTTCCTTTCCCCTGTTTGGTTCCTCGTTACAGGTGTTTGGCTCTAACCAGACACATCTGGATGACTTCCTGAGAAAAATTAGAAAGAATAAATAAATAAATAAAATCATTTCCAGACCCGTTTGCTTGTAAAAGTAAATAGAGCAGCGCAGAATGGCTGTGAGGATTTTGGGCGTCGATCATGAGGGATTATTTTCTGTCTCTCCTCCCCCCTCGAACCTGGACGAGGCTCAGAGTCGCAGTCGGGAGCGTTGGCGCTGGTAAACAGTGCACTTTAGTCTGAGCTGAAGTGAAAAAACAGATGTATTGGCGCTGACCCGGAGATTTGTGTGAACATTTTTGTATTGATCTTGAAAACACAACGATCACACTGGGTATTACTGAAAGTCTCGGAAATCAGACATTACATTAGCGAGCGCTCTAATGGTTCCTCTCTTTGCTCCTGAAAAAGTAGTTTATGAGTTCAGGAACAAAAATATGTCCAGTGGTTTGTTGTTGTTGTTGTTGTTATTTACCTTTTTTTAAAAAAAAAAATCTTTATTAAAAAATAATGCAGTTTCATCCAACACGACATCATGTAGCAAAATGATTACTTACAACTAAAAATGGTCCATGAAAATCTCTACATCTTTATCCTCACTGAAAACGTCACCATCGATGAATATGCATGAATATGCAAATTTATAAACTATTTTATCCAACCGGATAGCTCACTGCGAGTAAGCCTGCTCACATTTTAGTATCAAAGTTCTTATTTAAATCCTCATTTTCTCTCTAAGCAGCCAATCCAGACACAAGATAACACTATGTTGCCATGACAACCACTATCTCTTCATCGCTAATCGCTAGCTAGCTGGATAGCTTCGTCATCATCAACATCCTCTACGAAGTTTCAAAAAAATATTGTTCATAAAAACATTGTTAAATGTGTAAAATATAAATAACCCATGCGTTAAACTTTCCGTCTTTTATGTATGTATGTATTTAACGTGATTATATATATATATATATCTGTAAAAAGAAAGTTATCTAGTGTTCTGTGGATTTTGTGCTTCTTTGCAGTAACAAGTTCCGAATTTCAAGCCTTTAAGATGGGAGACAGATTTAGACGCTGTTCTAGAGTGTAAAGTTCAGAGATTTCTGTGCAGAGGCGATGAAAGAGGAAACTCGGGCCGCCTTCAATTACTGTAACCGCAAACTGTTTTTTTTTGTTTCGTTTTTTTATTAAAACTTGTAAATCTATTTCGGTTACTGCACCAGGCCTCTTAAAGGAGCCGCTCGTCAGCCGGGCCTCGTTTCATTCGCACGCCTCGACCCTGTATTCATCCTTTAAAGCCGCTTAATTGGTTCTGCGCTGAGCTCTAAGAGGCAATTACTCCATAAAAGCAAACGAGGAGGGCGTGCTGTAAACGAAGACGTCCTAATCCACCAGATTGATGCCAGACTTGAAAACAGCTGCACATGGCAGTAATTAGCGGTGTAATGGGTTTATTATTAACGGTGAAAGACTCAAAGCGAAGATTTACGAAAAGGACAACACGGCTTCGAGGTAGAGCGGATGAGAGAAACTTGGATAAATACACACGAGCGTACGTTTACTCCGAGAGGTTCCTTTAAGAAAATAATCTCTCCGTGCTGCAAGTGGAACGGCGAAGTCAGGAAAGTCTGATGTCATTGGGTTTTTTTTTTAAAGCCGCAACACACATTGTGAATTTCTGCCTGGTTCTATAAAAATGCAGAGTAATAACAGAGAGCAGACGTGGCAGCGCAAACACACAGAGGAACGGTAACACAGGAGCAACCGAAAAACTCGCAAAAACTCCTTTCTGAAATGTTAAATTGGGATTCAGTGGGCGGGGCTTCATTTGAATAGTGTGTAGTGAATAATATTGTGTTGTTATTGTACCGAGTCTCAACGCTGATATCATTTTATCATCGATTATCATCAACAGACATTCTCTCAAATTATCCAATGAACCCTTAAAGAACCCGCGTAAAACCCTGTGAGTGTGTGTGTAGTAACCGTGTAAGTGTGCGGTACAAACGCCAAAATATTATTTATTCTTCTCTTCTTAATATCTAGAACCTTTAGCTTCTTGGTCCCTGGTACAGAAATGGTTCTTTAAGGGCTCATTAAGCGTACTATGGTCTGTAGTTCCCAAATGGGATCTCCTTAGAACGACTCTGTTAAGGGCTCGTCCTGAGGGACAGCTGAAGAACCCATAAGGCTTGAAAAAAAAAAAAAAACTGGTTCTTGAAGTTTTAAAGGGTTCTTTGTGTAGTTAGGGTTCGTAGCCCAGCCTTTTAGTTTGTTCAAGAACCCCTTCAGATTTCCAGGCTTTGACTTGAGTGTAGACTCTTAGAAAATGACTTCTTCCAGGGTTTTGTAAGGGTTCGGTGGATAATTAAGGGTTCTTTTGTATCCCAAAAAGGGTTCTCCTTGGAACCCTTTCTAATAGGGAAACACTGCTGTATGCGTTTAAATAGAAACCTTAAGGGTTCCCACAGAGGGAATGTTGTAGTAGGGTCTTGAGGGGCGGAGCAATGCAAAATTAAAGAACAAATGATATTCCGGTTTTCCAAGATGGCCGCCGCTGTACTGTTCGAGTGTGTATAGATGACGGGAAGTTGCACCGTGTCTTCACTTCTATTTATAGTTAGCTGCATTAGACTTGTAGAGTCAGAGATCAAATATGTCTCGGCTGATCGATTGCTTCAGGGTGAGAGATTAGGATGTAGAAAAAAATGTAGAAAAAAACCTGAATGTGAGAGTGTGAGGTTTGTGAGTGACGTTCCGCTAGCTTAGCTTTCACTAAAAAGCACAAAATATCTCCTCTGACTTTTTATTCATTGAGGAGCGATCAGCGTCTCACATTTCATTGATGGTTTGCCTTGGAGACTCTGTGTGTGTGTGTGTGTGTGTGTGCGTGTGTGTGTGTGTGTTTAATAACTATTTAAAGCAAGATTGCAGATCTGCGAGCGGAAAGCCGTGACGAGGGCTGAAAAGAGCTGATGCCTCTCGACTCGAGTTGGAGAAAAAAAAGCTCACGGCATTTTAACCGCTCGAAGAAAAGTTCCTGCGTTGTGCTGAATCGACGTTTGGGAGGAAAATGCCCGAGGACGTTGATCCAGGCTCGGTCGACGGTGGAAAATTTTTAAAGAAGGAGAGGAAGATGCGAGATGAGCGAGCGAGGGAGGGAACTCGAGAGGCCTCTGCATGTCCAGTAAATCACAGAGCTTTGCGTATTTATTTAGCTGCTCTTACAGTTTTCTTCTTCACCAGCAGCAGGTTTTTATGAATAAAGCCTCTGTTTCCTCTGTTTCCTCTAAAAGATGTGTCGTGATCTGATCGGTCGCCACGGAGACGGGAAGTTTAAAGGAATCTCTCGGGGAGAGGCTGAAGTTTAAACTGGTAATACACACCTCCTCTTTTTCTCTCCTCTTTTATTTTCCTGTCACTGATCCTTCAGCCTGCGGCGAGAAAGTGATCCCTGTGTTCCAATCCTGCTCCTGACACGCCCTCATCCCCTCGTCCTCTCATCCCCTCATCCCCTCGTCCACTTCCCCTCGGATTCATCCATCTTAAGGCTCGGACATTACACGACAGATTGAGTCGACATCACTGACCGCAAATTACCCAGAAGGCATTGCTGCAAATTTGGGACAGTCTTCTTTACTTTACATATTGCAGAACTCCGAGTCAGCACCACGCCCATTCCCTCTTTTATTCCTCCGACTCTTTCACTAGCGAGTTAACGAATGAGGGAATTAGCACTCGGAACTCATTTCACTGACCGTAACTCTCGCAACTTAACTTCCTGTTTCCTGTGTTTATTTCCTGTTTGGAGCTCAGAAATGGAGAGGAAAATATTCAGTAACGTTCAGATACTTCATATCATATATTCAAAATCATAATCTCATACATCTTGCATTTTATAGTTTTATCGTTTAATTTATATTTACATTTCGTGTGGAGTGTTTGTGAAACTTAGTTCCTGTTCTCTTCTCAGTAAGAAGGCAATGATGAACTAGCTTTCTTTTCTTCCTTCCGTCATGATTCCCTTTCTCCGTCAACTTTACTTCTGATAGAGAAACATGCAAAAGAGAAGTGTGTTGATTCAGTCAGTGTGCTGATTCGGTCAGCGTGTTGATTCAGTCAGTGTGTTGATACGGTCAGTGTGATTCGGTCAGTGTGTTGATTCACTCAGTGTGATTCGGTCAGTGTGGTGTTTTGGTCAGTGTGTTGATTCAGTCAGTGTGTTGATTCGGTCAGTGTGTTGATTCAGTCATTGTGTTGATTCAGTCAGTGTGTTGATTCGGTCAGTGTGTTGATTCACTCAGTGTGATTCGGTCAGTGTGTTGATTCAGTCAGTGTGTTGATTCGGTCAGTGTGTTGATTCACTCAGTGTGATTTGGTCAGTGTGTTGATTCACTCAGTGTGATTCGGTCAGTGTGTTGATTCAGTCATTGTGTTGAATCGGTCAGTGTGTTGATTCACTCAGTGTGATTCGGTCAGTGTGGTGTTTCGGTCAGTGTGGTGTTTCGGTCAGTGTGTTGATTCGGTCAGTCTGTTGATTCGGTCAGTGTGGTGTTTCGGTCAGTGTGTTGATTCGGTCAGTGTGTTGATTCAGTCAGTGTGGTGTTTCAGTCAGTGTGTTGATTCGGTCAGTGTGGTGTTTCAGTCAGTGTGTTGATTCGGTCAGTGTGGTGTTTCGGTCAGTGTGTTGAGTCACTCAGTGTGATTCGGTCAGTGTGTTGATTCGGTCAGTGTGGTGATTCGGTCAGTGTGTTGATTCGGTCAGTGTGGTGTTTCGGTCAGTGTGTTGATTCGGTCAGTGTGTTGATTCGGTCAGTGTGGTGTTTCGGTCAGTGTGTTGATTCGGTCAGTGTGTTGATTCGGTCAGTGTGTTGATTCGGTCAGTGTGGTGTTTCAGTCAGTGTGGTGTTTCGGTCAGTGTGTTGATTCGGTCAGTGTGGTGTTTCGGTCAGTGTGGTGTTTCAGTCAGTGTGGTGTTTCGGTCAGTGTGTTGATTCGGTCAGTGTGTTGATTTGGTCAGTGTGGTGTTTCAGTCAGTGTGGTGTTTCGGTCAGTGTGTTGATTCGGTCAGTGTGGTGTTTCAGTCAGTGTGTTGAGTCACTCAGTGTGATTCGGTCAGTGTGTTGATTTGGTCAGTGTGGTGATTCGGTCAGTGTGGTGATTCGGTCAGTGTGTTGATTCGGTCAGTGTGGTGTTTCGGTCAGTGTGGTGTTTCGGTCAGTGTGTTGATTCGGTCAGTGTGTTGAGGGAAAGCGAGCGACTCCACGCCCTCGTGCTGTAATCACTTGATCACTTCTCCTGCTCCAAGTCTTGAGAAAATAATAAAAGCAGATTAGATTAGCTTGTGTGTTTGATGTAATTGTGGGAGTGGTGCGCATTGTTCTGCTGTTCTGCTTGTATTTATTTATTTATTTATTTACAGACATGTTGATGCACGAGCTCAGGGACATCTAGTGTCGGCAATTAAAACTGGATCCATAGATTAAAAAGAAACGTTCCTCTGACATCAATTACACAGCGCTAATCGACTATCAATAAACAGCGTTAGCGTGACACGTCCTATCAAGCCTGTGTTCATAAGTCATCATAGCTGTGCCTTCTACGTCTGTGTCATTTCCTCAATAAACCTTACAAATCTCGAATAAAGTGCAAACGTTAAAGTTTTTCTCTAATAAACACGACCTATAAAAAATAAATATTAACATCTTTAATTTAGAATTTTTTACTTTAATATTTAACAATTACGAACATTTAAACTGATCATTGTATCACTTCTTACTTTGAATTAACTAATTATAATTAACATAATGATGCATTTAGATATTGATATTAAACACAGAAATAAAGGACACAGTCACTACTGAAAACAGTAAGTACCCCCCAAGTTACACCCAAAAGGTGTTTTTGACTTTCTTTCCAAAATAGATTTGTCTTTATACGATGCATTTATCTGTTGATTCTTATGACACTGATGCTGCTGAGTTCTGGACTGTGATTGGTCAGAAGGTGTTGATTAGTCTTCTATAACAGCGGCTCTGACAGTAGCGCGGGTTTATATTAATATTAATATTTATACACACCACACGGTGGTGTGTATAAATCCTTTAGAGGTCTGTAGATACTACGGTTTCTGATCAGAAAAAGGCCACGCCCACAAACTTAAAAGTGACACAAGAGACTTGTAAGTGTGAAAATCCAGGTATCTGACTGGTTAAAAACTGCTTGACTCTGTCGCTCCGTTTCTCGCTCTCCTCTCAGAACGGAGTGATGGATGGATTTGAGGAATAAAGAAAAGGGGCAGTGAAAAGTGCTGCAGATCAGCTGGAGGGTCTCGTGTGTAACGTTAATGCGTTCGGAGCGCTGTGACACACTCGCTGTTCTTATGATGTGAACGGATGTAGAAATACAGCGCAAGAGCTGCAAGGCATTATGGGATTTCCTGACTCTGAAATCCATCACACCTGAATGTACTGCAGATTTCAGTGCTGAGATTTTTATGCAAATGTTATATTTCTGCACGTGTGTGTTCCAGTCTCACTATTAGAGTGTGTGTGTGTGTGTGTGTGTGTGTGTGTGTGTGTGTGTGTGTGTGTGTTCCAGTCTCTCCATGACATTGTGTGTGTTCCAGTCTCTCCATGACTGTGTGTGTGTCTGTGTGTGTGTTCCAGTCTCTCCATGATCGTGTGTGTGTGTGTTCCAGTCTCTCCATGACTGTGTGTGTGTGTGTGTGTGTGTTCCAGTCTCTCCATGATCATGTGTGTGTGTGTGTGTGTGTGTGTGTGTGTGTGTTCCAGTCTCTCTTGTGTAAAGTACAGAGCTCAGTAAACAGGTGTAATATCCAGCGTATCTCGGCTCTGTAGTAATTTTTCACTGTGTGAGTCAGAAAGACAGTGATGAAATTCCACTCGCTGTATAATCAGTGATGAACCGCATCCGTGACTCATTATCTGTCCTTTCTTCTCTCCTTTATTTCTGTATTTTCTTCTCCTGCTCTCAGGAAGAAGAATAGGTTCTATATTTTTCTATTTTGTTTTCCAGGAACGCTGTGATGGCATTTCATTCATGCCGGAGCCGAAGTCATCACTATGCATATTACAAAGCGCTCTGTTCAGCGAAACCCAGATTAGAACCCTGTTCTGCCATGCCCCTTTGATCCCACACACTTAGCAAACAAATTTGTGGATCATATTGCCAATAGGAACGTTTAATGCAGGTTTGTTTGCATCTCCTCTCCAGAATGATGTGCTGAATTTCAGAGCAGGCCTCCGCACTGACATTTGCAGCCGACGCTCGCTATACAAATGCAAATATAATCTTCCCGTCCTCCTTGAGCTCCTAATTGTTCCCAGCTGCACTCCAGGCTTTGGGACAAAACTCAGTATGAGCTTAAATTAGATCTTGAGATTCTTTATTCATCTACGTCATTATCTTTTAACCATTTATGGTGCAGAAGAATACAGGCTCACGTCAATGCGGTATGAAGGCGTGGCCATTTTAGGATGAGCAAAGGCCTTGTGGTTTGTTTTGGGTAAATACACTGCAAATGAAAATATTTTAAATATTCTCTATTATTTTAACATTTTTAATTCATATTGGTAACAAATAAATTTATAATAATAATTTATACAATAAGAAATATTAGACACATTTTGCGACCTTAGTACTATAAAGGTTTATCTCCTATTAGTGAGCAAAAGCTAATCTAAGGAATCAAAGCTAAGCTAGCTAGCAAAATCAGACTAGCAATTTAAGGCTAACCAAGCAACTGAATGCTGAACTAGCCTACTGAGTAAAAGCTAGCCTAGCAAGACTATGCTAATCTAGCAAGTGTAAACTCATCTAGAGAGTGAAAACTACCCTAGCAGGTAAAATCTAACACAGAGATTAAAAGGTAACCCAGTGATCATAAGCATACATAGTGTGTGACGGCTAATCTAGCAAATTTATCCTAATGTAGCAACTGAAAGCTAGCCTGGTGGCTGAAAACTAACTTTGTAAAAGCAAACCTTGCGAGTGAAATCTATCCTAGGGTGTAAAAGCTAACCTACTGAGAGAACACTAATCTAGCAAGTGTAAAGTAATCTGGAGAGTGAATACAAACCTCTCAGGACGACCTGAACGCACCATGAGTCCCAGACAGAAACGTGCTCAGTAGAACATTAAGCCACGCCCACTGGAATAGTCTCAGGTCAGTCAGTTCAGCTGCTTTTTTTTTAATCACATTTACAATTCGTTTTAAATATCAGGAATGATTCAGGTGGCAAGCAAAGAACGTAAACGTTCTGTATGGCTATTAAATTCATCATCATCATCATCATCATCGTCACTAACAATCAGATCTTGCCACTTTATCCCTCAGAGCTGCAGCCGGATGAAAACAGGCTTTTCAGCTTAATCTGCAGCCACGTCCAATTTATTCCTGCGCCTGATTCATTAACGAGATGTCCGCGTGCCTTAATTAATCCTTCAGATGTGTCACAATTCTGATGTTTACATGCAAACAAAATCTCTAGCAGCGCCACGCTACACGCGGCTAATCAGGAATTAAGTGCAAAGCTTTTTTTTTAATGACAGTAATCAGTGAGGTCTGGGATGAACCGAGCCTCTGAGTAAACTCACGCAGTGTTACAGTGAGGAAAAACGACAAGCCGGATTTAATGTCATCTCATTTATGGGTTTTTTTTTTCTTTTTTTACTCTTTCTCAAGTGCATGCTAGTTTAAAAAGTCGTTCAGTATTGCTTGCATGAGTGTCCCTGAAAATAAATGGCTCCTCGTGTCCGTCGCACGTGCTGCGCACTTTCATTAAGAGCCAATCAGAATCCAATTACGGCTCCTATCGCAGCCAATTAAAGCTGTTTGCATTTAAACGCTACTGTAGGGTGAAATATTTCCAATCACCGCAACGCTTCATTATCGCTCTGTCAGAATCGGCCGACGGAAAATGAAGTCTGGCGTGCTGGGGGTTTGAAATCCACACTTCCTGTTTTCCCTGGAGTCTATTTACCATAAACTCAGAGAGCATGGAAATGAGCAAAAATCCATTAATACTACAGCTGTGAGACAGACAGCACGGCCTCTGCGTTTATAAATAACTTAGAATTTGTACAAACCAACCGGTGCTTAAAGATGTGACGGGTTGTAACGAATCGTGATGTTAATATCAAGGAAAATATAAACGTCAAAAACAGCAAAATGGAAAGAACTTAATGCAGGCCTGAAAGCATTTCATACGGTTCAGGGTTTTTGTACAGTTTAGTATTTCCTACACTGGGTTTTACAAAGAGTTCAGTGTTTTGTACGCATCAGTATTTTTGTATATTGAATTGTTTCATACATTTCAATATTAAAAAAAACGTTCAGTAGTTCACACTGGTTTTGAATGGATAGTTTATTCATTTGTAATTCATTTGTTTAGTCTGTGGGGGAGTGGTCAGGATCAGAAGGTCAGGAGTTCAAGCCCCAGCACTGCCAAGCTATGACTGTTGGGCCCTTGGACAAGGCCCTTAACCCTCAAGCACTCAGGTGTATAAATGAGATAAATGTAAGTCGCTCTGGATAACGCCAAATGCCCAAATGCCGTAAATGTAAAATGTAAATGTTTTTTTTTGTTACATTTTTATATTTTGTGCAGTTCAGTATTGCATAGAGGTGAGTATTTCACACAGTTTAGTATTTAATAGCATATAGTATTTTGTACAGTTTAGTATTTTATATACTTCAATATATTTAGTAACAAACGATAATGCTACTATCGAGAACAATATGTCAAGTCAAGTGGGTTTTAATTGTCATTCCTCTATATAGTTCGTATACACTGGAACGAAATGTTGTTTCTTCAGGACCATGCTGTAACACGGAACCGTACGCAGTTCAAGATCATAAATACACAGGACAATAAATACAGAGAACATGGGCTGTAAACTGGGTTAGGTGTTCAGCTAGCCCAGGTGAGCGTTGGGAGGCAGCAGGGTGTTGAGTGATCTGACTGCCTCATGGAAGAAACTGTTGTGGAGACTGCTGGTGGTGGCACAGATGCTCCTGTACCTTCTGCCAGATGGGATCCATGAGAGGGGTGAGGGGGTCGTCTGCAGTACTGGTGCCTTTGCGGATTTAGTGGTTGGTGAAGGAGGCGTCGACGGTGGGTCGAGAGACTACGCTGATCTTTTCAGATATCCTCACAATTCGCTGTAGGGTCTTGCGGTCGGAGGCTGTGCAGTTGTGAGACAGCTGGTCAGGACGCTCTCTATCATCCCTCTGTAGAAGGAGGTGAGGATGGGAGGGGGACGTTTGGCTCTCGACAGCCTCTGCAGGAAGTGGAGGTACTACTGGGTCTTCTTGGCTAGATAGGTGGTGTTGAGAGTCCAGAAGAGGTCCTCAGTCATGTGCACACCAACAAACTTGGAGCTTTTGATTCTCTCCACAGTTGTTCCATTGATGTGCAGTGGTGAGTGCTTCACTCGGGTTCTCCTGAAGTCGATCTCATCTCTTTAGTCTTATCAACATTAAGAGACAGATTGTTGTCTCTACACCGTTCTGCGAGCTGGTCCACCTCCTCCCTCTACGCTGAGTCATCGTTGTTACTGATGAGGCCCACGGCTGTAGTGTCATCAGCAGACTTGAAGATGTGATTAGAAGTGAACTTTGCAGCACAGTCATGAGTCAGCAGGGTGAACAGCTCACAGCCCTGGACTGAGCACACAGCCCTGGAGGATGCCGGTGTTCAGTGTGGTGGGAGACTGAGGTCTCCCAGTCAGAAAGTCCAGGATCCAGTTGCAGTGGGAGGTGTTTAAACCCAGCAGGCTCAGCTTTGTTATCAGTTGTTGAGAACTCTACAGCGACCATAGATGAGCATACTGTTCAAGGTTCATGTTAATAGCTCAAAGCTAACACTGTGAAATGCCTGCTCAAAGCTGATTGGCTGATTATGGTTACTGATTATTTCATGTAAATAATTCAAATAAAATTTGCGTTGAATTGGTTTATGCTATTTTTTCCCCAAACTGTATTTCTCATGTTATTTATGAATGTCACAGTCACACTGTGGGATAAATAAGATTAAACAGTGGGTTCAGGGTAGCAACAGTGACCTAGCCTCAAATCCATAAGCACAGGGTCACAGTTCACATCTCAGTGTGCGTCAGTGTCTGATATCACTCATCCTCTCCTCTCTGTCCTCTGCTACAGCCTTCGTGAAAAACTTCCAAATCCCCAAATCATGATGGAAAAAAAACTGACGTGTTATGAAACTTTTCACTTTTGGGAAATAGATAACTTTCAGAGATCTCTTTTGTGACAAATAGTTTGACCCGACACTGAAATGGATCTGTCTAAAAATTTCATTCTTCAAAGATCAAAAACTGGCCAACTTTAGAGAAGCATTACAGCATAAGAGCAGAGATTAATATGTTATCTGCCGTCTTATTTAGTATTCTGTGAGACGCAATTATACGGCTTTAATTCAGGAACACGAAAACACTGCAAAATAATTATGTTAATATTCTGCTGTGAAACTGAAGAGTGGAAGTGAAGAACCATTCACACGTCCCTGCAGGTTCAGACGTCAATCACTCTGGTAATAGAACAAATTAACGTAGGAGCACAATATTCCTGACATTTCATACACTTTAATATTTCCTACAGTGCGGTATTCCGTAGAGTTCAGTATTCCGTAGAGTTCAGTATTCCATAGAGTTCAGTATTCCATATACTCCAGTATTCCGTAGAGTTCAGTATTCCATAGAGTTCAGTATTCCATATACTTCGGTATTCCGTAGAGTTCTGTATTCCATAGAGTTCAGTATTCCATACACTTCGGTATTCCATAGAGTTCAGTATTTCATACACTTCAGTATTTCATGGAGTTCAGTATTCCTTATACTTCAGTATTCCGTAGAGTTCAGTATTCCATAGAGTTCAGTATTTCATACACTTCAGTATTCCATGCAGTTCAGTATTCCATAGAGTTCACTATTCCATGGAGTTCAGTACTCCATATACTTCAGTATTCCGTAGAGTTCAGTATTCCATATACTTCAGTATTCCATACAGTTCAGTATTCCATAGAGTTCAGTATTTCATACACTTCAGTATTCCATAGAGTTCAGTATTCCATACACCTCAGTATTCCATACAGTTCAGTATTCCATAGAGTTCAGTATTTCACACACTTGTATTCCATAGAGTTCAGTATTGCATAGAGTTCAGTATTCCATACACTTAAGTATTCCATAGAGTTCAGTATTCCATAGAGTTCAGTATTTCATACACTTCAGTATTCCATACACCTCAGTATTCCGTACAGTTCAGTATTCCATAGAATTCAGTATTTCATACACTTCAGTATTCCATAGAGTTCAGTATTGCATAGAGTTCAGTATTCCATGGAGTTCAGTATTGCATAGAGTTCAGTATTCCGTAGAGTTCAGTATTCCATAGAGTTCAGTATTCCACAGAGTTCAGATTATTTTAGTTTACTACAGATTATTTAGCAGAATAAAAAATGAAAGTAAAGCACTCACCCTGAAGCAGTTGTAGTCTTTTGAACGCTTCAGCACGCTTCATAAGGAGCGAGGTTATTCCCAGGATTTAAAGCAGAAAATCTGCTGGAGATTATCGTGTTGCCGCTGTAAGAGAGGAATATGTTGAACATGTTTACAACAGACGGCTTTTTATTTCTCTTTAACATTATATTTTAAGCATCAAGTAAAATTACACCAATGTGACGAGCTTTATATTTCACTTTTCATTCCATTGTCCAGGAAGAACCATTTAATCAATTTAATCTTTCCATAAACTATTTCATCTTTCCTTTAGACTTTTCATTTCTTTCTTGCTTAATTTATTTTTTGTAACTCGACCCCTTTGTAAATGACCTCTCGCCCTGCACGACATTTAAACGGATGAAAAATAAGAGGTGTGAATGAGATGAAATATGACGCGTCCTTTCTTCTCGGCCCTGCTATCGATCCTGACAGCTTGAGAAATCCTCGGTTTGTTTGTTCCTTCCCACATCATCACGGGAACATTAGAAGTCTCAGTCGTTGCCTCTTACTTAATTTCCAAATCTAATCAATGGTAATTGGATTAGAACGCTAAATATATATAAATATAAATATATATATAAACCCCATGGGAGCGTGATGCATCTCTCACCATCAAACCACCAGACGCTCGCAATTATTCACAGCAGACATTGTGTTTCTATCGACCGAGCCTCACAAACATCATCACTACTGGTGATCTGTGTGTCTGTGTGTGTGTGTCAGTGTGTTGTGCGTGTGTGTGTGTGTGTATGTGTGTGTGTGTCAGTGTGTTGTGTGTGTGTGTCAGTGTGGTGTGTGTGTGTGAGTGTGTGTGTGTGTGTATCAGTGTTGTGTGTGTGTGTCAGTGTGGTGTGTGTGTATCAGTGTTGTGTGTGTGTGTGAGTGTGTGTGTGTGTGTGTCAGTGTGTGTGTATGTGTGTGTGTGTGTCAGTGTCTTGTGTATGTGTGTCACTGTGTTGTGTATGTATCAGTGTTGTGTGTGTGAGTGTGGTGTGTGTGTGTATATGTCAGTGTGTTGTGTATGTGTGTCACTGTGTTGTGTATGTATCAGTGTTGTGTGTGTGAGTGTGGTGTGTGTGTGTATATGTCAGTGTGTTGTGTATGTGTGTCACTGTGTTGTGTATGTATCAGTGTTGTGTGTGTGTGTGTGTCGGTGTGTTGTGTATGTGTCAGTGTGGTGTGCATGTATTAGTGGTGTGTGTGTGTGTGTGTGTGTGTGTGTGTGTGTGTCGGTGTGTTGTGTATGTGTGTCAGTATGTTGTGTATGTATCAGTGGTGTGTGTGTGTGTGTGGATGTGTTGTGTATATATCAGTGTGTTTGTATGTATCAGTGTTGTGTGTGTGTGTCAGTGTGGTGTGTGTGTATCAGTGCTGTGTGTGTGTGTGTCGGTGTGTTGTGTATGTATCAGTGTTGTGTGTCTGTGTGTGTGTCGGTGTGTTGTGTTTATATCAGTGTGTTGTGTATGTATCAGTGTTGTGTGTGTGTGTGTGTGTGTGTGTGTGGGTGTGTTGTGTGTATATATCATTGTGTTGTGTATGTATCAGTGTTGTGTGTGTTAGTGTGTTGTATGAAAGGTTCCCAATCCCTGAACTTACAAACACTTAAAGGTGTTTCTAGAATCTCACGTAGCCAAGGATACTCAATGCTGATAGGTCGGCCTATGTACTTAATCACAGTGGTAGAGCCACGTATGATCCGGCTGTACGTCATCAGAGAGTAAATCGGTAAATTATTCTCGGCAGACGTTGCGTTACTCTCGACTGAGCCTAGCTGGTGATATACGTGTGTGTCAGTGTATTGTGTCTGTGTTCATCACATTCACATGACAGAGAAGCGTTGGCGCCTCACGTTTTCCTCAGCGAGTGTATCTCAGATCCATCACTCGCTACGTGCTAATAAAAACTGCAGGACAGATGCAGAGCTACAGGCTAATTCACACACTCCGAAACATATTTATTGTGAGTGTACCAGTGTGTGAGCGCGTACTCTGTCTGCGTTTGTCACACTCCTTGCAGTCATGCTAGACATTAGCATTCACACTTTTACCTTAGGAAAATCTTCAACACGCTACATTATTCCCAAATCACTAGCTTTAGCAAAACAGATATAGCAAAAACAAAACAAAACAAAACAAAAAACAATGAAAAGTAGGTTCTAGCATCACACTTTTTCGCCTCAGGAAACAGTTTAAGTGTCTTCTTTATTGTTTCTTGTGCGCAAGTGTGTTTTTTAAGACAGAAACTATGCTAACTGTTAGCATTACACTCGATCATCAAGCACTATTTTTAGCAGCTCCATTTGTGCTCTTTCACCTCTTTCATAGCTAATTCATTTAATGTGTGTGTGTGTGTGTGGGGGGGGTTATCACACTCTAAACAAGCTCTCAAAGCATGCTAGTGCGTTAGTGAAATACATTTCCCTGTGCTAACGTTCTTAGCACCTTTGTTATTGCTCCTTTCCTACTTATAACCTTTATCATAACTTTTAGACATTTAAAAGGCTAAATGCTAATGCAAACAATCAAGGATTAATTAAATAAGACTGTACGTGTATTTTGCTTTTTCTTTGTCACACTCACAATTTAGATTGGCTATGATGTAACCTGTGCTAAGCATTAGCGTCACACTTTTCCCTCGGGATTAATTCTTTTTTAGCAGGTCAATTTTTCCACCATCATTAGTAGCAGAAGGACTAAACACTAATGCTAACACCCAGGACCTCATTTGATGTGAGTGTGCGAGTGTATTTACACTCCTGACAGGCCATGAAGAAAGGTCTATTAGCGTTAGCGTCAGACCTTTCCCTCAGGATACATTTCCAGCAGCTCCTTATTCCTCCATCACTAAGTCTAGCCTTAATCATTATGGCTAGTGCTAACTCCTAGTGAGTCATTTAATGTGAGCATACAAGTGTGTGAGTGAGTTCTGTCTGTGTTTGTCACACACACACACACACACACACACACACACACACACACTCCTAACAGACCATGATTCAAAGTTTGCTAAGCGTTAGCATCATACTTATTTTACACTATTGTAAAGCATTGCTAGCTTCTCTATTTTTTCAAAATGCCGACCTTTAGACTTAACCATAATTATTTTAAAAAAGGCTAAAAGCTAGTTCTCTGCTAAGGTCTGTGTGTGTGTGTGTGTGTGTGTGTGTGTGTGTGTGTGTGTGTGTGTGTAGTCAGGGTCCATAAAAGTTATTATTAAACACATCATTTCCATTAGCATTAGCGTCACACTTTTTCTCTCAGGAAACATTTCTGGCATCTTATTTATTGAGTCTTGACTAGCTATAATAAGTACTTATAATAGCTAAAAAATGTGAAATGCTAATACTAATAACAACTGTGTGTGTGTGTGTGTGTGTGTGGGTGTGCGTCTGTGTGTGTGTGTGTGTGTGTGTGTGTGTGTGTGTTTTGTCACATGCCAGAACAGTGATTGACAATGAGCTTCACATTCACACTTTTCCAACAGAAATAATTTTACTGAAATTCTAACACATAAGAACTCTGTGAAAACCGTGTGTGTGTGTGTGTGTGTGTGTGTGTGTGTTCTCTGTGTGTTCGTCACATTCACGCTCCAATGATGGAATTATGCTAAGTGTTAGCGTCATACTTTTTCTCTCAGGAAACATTTCCTGCGTCTTGGCTATTGCACCTTGACTAGCTTTTTTCTTTTTTCTTTTTTTAAATGGATGAGATATACTAAATGTTAATACTAATCCCCAGACAGGCAAATATGAAAAGTATCCTGTAGGCCTAAATCACAAAAATTACAATTTTTTCGCTTTTAGCAGCAGCATTTCACTTCATCACTTGCTTAGCACAGATCATAATAAAATGTGTCAGGAACACCACAAGCTCATTTTCACATCAGTAGACTCACTTTAACTCATATATATATATATATATATATGTGTGTGTGTGTGGGTGTGGGTGTGTGTGTGTGTGTGTCTATGGTATAGTTATGCTTGCTGGTGCAAGTAGCAGGTAAGCATTAGCGTCACATTTTTCCCCTCAGGAAAAGTTTCTTCAGCACTGAATTTTGCTGTATCATTAGTCTTAGCCTGTTGTGTGTGTGTGTGTGTGTGTGTGTGTATGTGTGTGTGTGTGTGTGTGTATGTATTCTGTCTGTATCACACTCTGACAATCGGCAGAAACTATGCTAAGTGTTAGCATCAAAATTTTACCTCAGGATATGTGTCTGTGAGTCCAATTTTTGCTGTATCATTAGCCTTAGCCTTTAATATGTGTGTGTGTATGTTTGTGTGTGTGTGTGTGTGTGTGTGTGTGTGTGTGCTGTCTATGTAACTAACTTGATAAACCATGGGATGTGTTAGTGTTAAACTTTTACCTCAGGAAAAATGTTCTAGCTGCTCAGTTACTGAATAACTTTAATCATAATGTAAGATGAATTTATTTAAAAGCTAATGCTAACACCCAGCAACTTGTTTAAACTGAGTGTGATACAGAAGGTTAATCAGCTACGTGGTGGTTTTTTTTTTCTTTTTTTTTTTTTTTGCACCACACATTTCGATACATCATTACTAACTGTCACTAGCGTTAGCCTTAATCATATGCATGAAAAATGAAGCAACAAAGGCTAAAAGCTAATGCTAACACCCAGGAATTAATGAATCTAGTTAAGCTATAGATGGCAGCCATCATCAAATGTCTCCTTGAAGGAAGGTGACCTGTCTCACTTGCTTTTCACACTCATCCATCAAATGAACAAGCAAATGATCTCTTATCTTCACTGAGGGGAAAAAAACAAAGACTAAATAGTGCAGTAAACAGGAGAAAATATGGCTGTGCTACGACTAAATGACGAAAATGAATTATCAGTACTTACAGCTATAAATCAGGTTTATTGTCAAAATGTACAGACTTTCAGCTGTTTGCGATGAACAAATCAAACAAAAGCAAGTGAAATAGTTCGGCACGACGAATGCTTCAAGTGTTTTCCCCAAATTCAACTGAAAATGCAACTTATAATGATTTCTCCAGTCTCAAAATTATTCACCCCCTGAATAGAATCCCTCACAATAGCACACATATGCAGAACAGGTGTTGTCTCAAGCACACCTGATGTAATTAATCAAGGGCTTCATTAGTTGCTCCAGGTGTGCTTGAGCTGGAACACATGAAATACCTGAACTGGCTAGGGGTAGAAAATGTATGAAATACCTGGACGGGGCAGAAAAAGGAAGATATCAACGGCTGCAAGCAGATTTGTGAGACGGCAGGTTGTGAAAAACCCTCGAGTGACTGTAAAAGACCTGCAGCAAGACTTGGTGTAACAGGCGCTGAGGTTTCAGTGAGCACAGTAAGGTGTGTATTAAACGCAGAAGGTCTCCATGCCAGAACTCCAAGACGTTCACCACTACTGACCCAAAAGCACAAGAAAAGTCGCTCAAAATCATATAAATAATCCACAGAAGTTTTGGGATTCTGTTCTGTGGAGCGATGAAACAAAACTGGATCTTTTCAGCACGATGGATCAGCGGTACGTCTGGAGGAAGAAGAATGAAGGAAGAACACTCTGTCCACAGTCGAGCATGGTGGAGGCTCGGTGATGCTCTGCGGCTGCTTTACATCCTCTGGCACTGGAAACCTGCAGCGTGTGGAAGGCGAGATGGATTCACTGAAGTATCAGGAAATCCTAGGAGAAAACATCATGCCGTCTGTGAGGAAGCTGAAGCTTGGGCGTCATTGGACCTTCCAACAGGACAATGATCCCAAGCGTACCTCAAATTCCACCAAGGCTTGGTTGCAGAAGAAGTCCTGGAACATTCTACAGGGCCATCACTGTCACCTGACTTGAACCTCATAGAAAATCTCTGGTGGGATTTGAAGAAGGCGGTTGCAGCACGCAAACCTAAGAATATTACTGATCTGGAGGACATTGCTCATGAGGAACGGGAGAAGATTCCTCAGGAACGCTGCCAGAAGCTCTGCATCTCGTTTGCAGCAGGTCATAAGAGCAAAAGGAGCTCTAATAAATACTAAAGATGCTTTCCATGAAGGCGGTGAATAATTTTCAAACTGGAGAAAATATTTTATGAGTTGTGGGGGATTTGAAACAAGCAGAACATGCAAGAAAACCCTCAAACATCTTGCAGCTGAAAGAATACTGCATGGAAGAGTGGTCAGAAATTCCAGCAAGCCTGGTGTTCAGTGGTTGTTATTAATTATGCATACAGTGATGACCTGACACCGGGAGAGTGGCGTGATTTTACACTTCAGCACTAAATGCTCATTAATCAGCGGCGATAACACGATCAGTCCTGCCTGAGATCTGAGTTAAAGCAGCTCAGGAACATGAGGTACATTTTATTTTAGGCCAAACCTTTTTCACTTTCATGCTGGATCCTGAGTTAAAGGGACTGATACAGAACTTCTCATATTCTTCTTTCTTCTTTACTCACAAATAAATAAATATTATAAAGGCTATAATTGTTAAAGAGATAACAGTGTTAAATGTTATTTTAAATAATCTTATTTACATATTATATTTAACTCCAAATCCCACAGTGAGACAAAATAAATACACACTCACTTCCCCTCTCTCTCTCTCTCTCTCTCTCTCTCTCTCTCTCTCTTCCCTGATAACTAATTTAAACCTGAACAGTTTTATAACTTCTCTATTTTACATCATCTTCCAATTTCATTTTCATTCCACACATCCTGATGTTACTGGAAGATTTCATCACTGATTTTATATGATGCAAAGAGAGAAAGAGAGAGAGAGAGAGAGAGAGAGAGAGAGACTCGAAGCCCCCCGACTCCTGACATGGTTCCAGCTCTGTCGTGTGATTGGACGGCGACCCGCCCCCTCATCACCAGCTTTACATTTGCATACATGTCTATAAAAATAAACTGAACCATGACGCCATGCAGAACTGTTTATTCCAACAAATCACTAATAATGCTTTTAGTTCATTTTTAAAACCATTTATTCATTAATAAATGCTGATCATTTCATTTTCTTAACATTCAAATATTAAGTTCTGGAGGTGCTAATAGTTTCTCAAACTTTTTTCCACGAAAGTGAGAATATCCTGAATAAAGTCAGATCTATTTAATGCTTTGTGTTCTGAGATTATTATAGATAATTGTTATATTATTAGGACTATTTCTGGACATTTTTACTCATTTCAAGCTTAAATTTGTGTTATTCTACGGGAAGAACATTTATTGCTTCAAATAAATGTTTGAAACGAGATGTTCTGCTAATAGAATAAAATACCTTTGAGCTTCGGAGTAAAACTGTCTATAAATAGACCTAAAATATATACATTAATATTGTAATGAGAAATTATTAGATACCATTGAGATGAACTTTGATAAATTTTACTGTTAAAGACCATTTTCACATGCTATTAAATATATAAACTAATTAATTCATTAATTTGTTTGTTTGTCTTTTTCTTTTCAGTATTTATTTTCAGGTAAATCATGAATGTAGCATCAGAGTAGTTAATTTTCCCACGTACCTCTATCCCTTCACTTTTTAATCTTCTTCCATCCTTCTCTCTCTCTCTCTCTCTCTCTCTCTCTCTCTCTCTGTCTCTCCCTCCTTCATTTCCTTACACTCCTTTTCCCCTATAACTTCAGTCAGTTACATTCTGTAATTTTATATTTTTATAATGTAATCTTTCTTTCATCGCACAATCTGATTATTATTATTATTATTCGTATTATTATTGTTGTTGTTGTTGTTTTGTTGGTGGTGGTTAAAAAAAAAACCTGTCATTCTAACTGTAATGCATCATGACCTGTCTATTATTTATTTATTTGTTTGAAGTGGGAAACTTACAGTGTGGATTCAGTTTCCACTCACACAGATCTAAAACACACCATCATGTAATATCCTGATGAGAACGTCAGTTATGATAAACGTCTGCATCATAAACATTTCCTACCTCAGAAGTTATTTCTTAATAAAGTTCAGGAAGTGTGTGTTGAAGTGATTACTCCATTCCCGCCATACGTTATCAGACGTTTATGTCATCCGTGCTGGAAGTCCATCCCCCGTTCCCACTTCCTCCTCCATCTACACCCTGGTTCCTGTAAGCTTCACCTCTCTGATTGAGATGATTACAGTCCAGAGAGGGTTCTCCGTTTCAGGTCATGTCTGGATTTTCCCTCTCGCTGCTCACACTTCAAACCGCAATCGAAATCGTGCTAACCGGGAGCCGTCACAGGAAAGTGGGAACTTGCCAAGTGTAATAACAACAATTTAAAAATTTACGTGACGATAACAATTCAGCGTTTTTCCGGATGCTTGGAATATTTATAATGCGGTAATTTAGGTTCGGTTTTATGAACCTACACATGAGGCTGCAGATTATTACCTGTTCATTCATTTGCATATCACAAAAATGTTCAAATTTCAACAGATGAATTTAAGTTTATTAAAATATTATTGCATGAAATTATTAAAAACATGTTTCTGAATGTAGGTCAGTGACGTACCGTGCTTAGCTTTATGAGTAAAATGTATCTTAAGATTAAGACGGAATTAATGTGCATGGAATTGTGTAAAAAATGTCCACGTTTAGGTGGCACTAAACTTTTTTTTGTTGTTGTTGTTTCTCTTATTAACTTGAAGAGAGAGAATAAAGAGAGAGAATAGAGAGAGAGAGAGTAAAGAGAGAGAGAACAGAGCGAGAGAATAGAGAGAGAGAATAGAGAGAGAGAGAGTAAAGAGAGAGAGAACAGAGCGAGAGAACAGAGCAAGAGAACAGAGAGAGAGAATAGAGAGAGAGAATAGAGAGAGGGATGGTGAAGGAATGAGTGTTTATAGCTGCTATAACGTAAGTGAGAACAGGAACTGACTCGTTTCACAAACGTTCCGCAACACTGAATGTAACTATAAACGGATAAATACAACGTAACCGTTGGCAGATTGCGGTGGTATAAGAGGAGCTGGACGAACTAATCTGCATGAAGTTTTGCAATGCTGAAGATGTTTCCAGAGTTTATCTCCACCACGGTCTGAACAGGAAGTGATGCTCAGTAGTGGTCGTGTAGCGTTTTTGTCTACTGCAGCCATTTCAGCTGTAACGATGCACTCCAGAGGAACACAGGCGAAAGCCACTGTGAGGTTAGAAAGCGTTTTGTGATGTTTAAGGGTTCTTTTCAGTTCTCCCGTGTCTGGGCTACTCTCGTATTCCACACCACGGCTCCGTCTCAAACAGATCAGATGAGCTTTAGAAGTTCGGAGTCACTGATAACTTTGACTGCAGATAAATTATCTTTCAAGAGGGTGAATAATTCACAGATAACAATAAAGACGAGGACGACCGAGCCAAACGCCGAAGGGGACTTTGAAGATTACTACAAACTTTTTACTTTTATTTATTTATTTTTACCACCCGGGAGATTTGAGGTGTTTTCTTCAATGCAAAGTGTCACGAGATTCGGTGTGAAAAATCAATGTCCTCTTAAGAGCGACACGTCTTTCGTACGATCGGCCGTCAGCTCCGCTGGGCTCGAGTGGAGAGTCAGATTAACTGGATTTTTTTTAAGAGTTTGATAATTTATTTAGATAGATAGATCGATAGATAGATAGATAGATCGATAGATAGATAGATGAATGGTTTGATGGACAGATGGATGAAGGGAGAGAAACATCCATCCATCTTCTATACTGCTTATCCTTCCTTCAGGGTCACGGGGGACCCGGAGCCTATCCCAGGGAGCATGGGGCACAAGGCGGGGTGCCTGGGAGCCAGGGTGCCAGGGAGCATGGGGCACCCTGGACAGTGTGCCGATTCATCACAGGGCACAATCACACACACACTCGCACACCCATTCATACACTACGGACACTTTGGAGATGCCAATCAGCCTACCATGCATGTGTTTGGACTGGGGGAGGAAACCGGAGTACCCGGAGGAAACCCCCGCAGCACGGGAGGAACATGCAACGGGCCACGGTGGGAATCGAACCCCCGACCCTGGAGGTGTTTTTCAGCCTAGAACCAGTCGAGAGAATCCATCCCTGCTCCTCTTGAAGACAGTGGTGGTGGCCTTGGGTTCACTTAAACAGAACTCTGGTGTGATCCATATCGTGTGTGTGGAAGCGATCTGCTCTTAGTGCTGTACACCAAGCGATTGGTTCGACAGGTCACGTTACTTCCTGTTACATGATTCATGATGGTGCAGAAATGGCCGTTATGGAGCAGAAGAGACAGAACGCTTTACTGATATATAAAACCAGACTTTCACAGGACTGAACATCATTCCTATAATTAGCTCTTCTAGTCTTCTAATACGTAAATAGCTCATTGTTTACAGGCACTCCTGCATGATGACATGCCCTGCATCCAAAAAAAGCTCCGTTTGAGCACCATTTTAAATATCTCCATCATCTCAGCTTGCAAAAGTGTCCTCCATCTAGGCTCGCCCCCTTTATCTCTCTGAACCCCCCCCCCCCCTTCCCAACATCACCCCCCCAACACACACACACCTGGCCCCTCTCCCTCAGCTCCCTGGAACCGTGCACCTGGACCCGCCCCCTCAAACATACCAAATATCTACTATTACTCATCTACGCAGACTTATATAGCTTTCTCCTTATAGTGTAGTGTGAATTATTTATTACTGCCACATCTTAACATCTTCAGGCATTGTCTTTTAATAGAAATGTATATGTAAATATATTATAAGTATATATGTACGTTATATATTATACATATCGTCTGTTCATGCTCAGTGATGATTTTCCGAACGCTCGTGATCGAACTGGCGTCCTCAGAAACCCCATTTTCACCCAACCTTCTCATTGTTCCTCGTGGTGACTGAGTGAACAGGAGCCGAGCACATAAAGTTTCATAATGGAAAGCTTTTTCTTTTTTTCCTCTCGCTCCACGTCAGTGTTGGCATGAATGGACCTCTCTTCCCGTAACCTCGGCCTGGCACGGAAACCCCCAGTCGCGATCCCAACTAATTAATAATGAGATGGAGTATAAAGAGTGATGTAATGTTTGAGGAGCAAATCAAATCTGCATCGCGGCCTAACTCACTTAAGAACACATTACTTCTCCATCTGAAGATGGATGAGGGCGCGAGGGGGCAGAAGAAGATGCACTGCGGCTGGAGAGAGAGATAAACTGATTAACAAAGAACTCCTTTTTCCTGTATGCACCGGGGCTGATGGGTGAAATGGACTGGCGTGCCCGGTACTCGCGTCCTCCGATTAGACTTTTCCCGGAATGCGCTCGAGATCGTTCCCGACGATTGTAACACTTCTGTTCCCGCAGCTCTTTAAAAAGAAACCTGATCTGCGCATTCGGACGAATCCTCGAGCCTTTTAACTCCAGTGTGTGTGTGTGTGTGTGTGTGTGTGTGTGTGTGTTATAGTGAAGAATGGCGAATAGAGAGAAGAGTACTTAGCCGAGCTCTCCATATTTTTACTCCATCTGGTCTCTGATGTCTGAAACACAACAGAACAGTGCAGTGTGTGTCAATATAGTGCACAGTATTTATCAAGCAGCCCTAATGGAGGTCATGGAGTTGAACCTGAAGGTCAGACTGTGTTCAAATCCTCCTTTTAATGTCAGTCCCTAAGGTGCGAGCGCACTACTATCGACATATAACTACTGTAATATTGTCCAAACAGCTTTTAGGGATAACAACATAAACATATCATATAACACATCAACATCAATATCAATTAACACTTAGTCCAAAAGTGGCTCCTTATTCACTACATAGTGCACTATTCTGTAGTACAAATCATAGCAGGTAATAAGAAATCCCACAATGCACTGCTTTGGAGTTACATGATGCTGTTGTTGTTGTTTTTTAAAAGGGTGGAATTCAATTCAGTTTTATTCGTGTAGCGCTTTTAACAATGGACATTGTCTCAGAGCGGCTTTACAGAAACATATAAACACAGGATGGAGATTTTAAGTGTGTGAATTTATCCCTATTGGGCGAGCCGGTGCTGGCGGTGGTGAGGGAAAACTCCCTGAGATGATACGAGGAAGAAACCTTGAGAGGATCCAGACTCAGAAGGGAACCCGTCCTCATCTGGGGAATGACGGATAGTGTGAAAGTAAAGGAAAGTTCATTATGGTTTAATATGAAGTCTGTTTGTTGAACTAGTCCACTGTTCACTAAAGGAGACCTGAGTGTAAAACTGCATGTGGTAATCGCAGTCCCGAGGCCATCGCAGCAACCGTCGTCCCAGCAACCACAGCGAGAACGTCCATGTGGAATTGAGGTCCAAAACCGTTTCCATGATTCTTCAAGCGGCACCGTCCTCAGCGATCTCCAGGATGTAGTTGATCAGGGCTCCATCCAGAGGTAGAACATCAGGATGGATCAGTCAGGTCCGGAGAGCAGAAAGGGTCAGGATCACTGGCATCTCCATAATATTATGTGTGGACTTTATTTAACTGGACTTCTTAATTTATTATCTTACTTCTTAAATTATTATCTTAATTTAAAGTGTTTAAGTTTACACTTTTAATGATACAGTTCAGTAAATAATAAAATGACGGCGTGATGTGATGAAGCATCCCGACGTTGATTATTTTTCTATAACAGCACGTCCCCGTATGATTTATTCCTCTTATACCACAACAATTAATATATCGTTTCTATTCATTAATGAACACATCATACTCTTACCTGTTTATAGTTACATTTAATGTTGAGAAAGTTAGTTCCTCTTGTCACTTACCTTATAGCAGCTATAAACACTCGTCCTCTCACCATCCCTCTCTCAATTCTCTCTCTCTCTATTCCCTCTCTCTTTATTCCCTCGCGTTATTCTCTCTCGTTATCCCGTCCTGAAGATGTCAGAAAACTTCTGAAAGTTACAGCGTCACCTCTCACTGTTACAAAGCGCTGACACTGGAGACTCCTTCCGTACACGTCACATAAACATCTCATTATGTGAGGAAAAATTCACATCGGCAATTTATTATCAATCCGCTGATTATCAGCGCCGCCTTCCGCTGTAGACGTCCCCGTGAACTAGCCGTCGCTATGGAAACGACAACGTATTAGATCGAACGAGCGGGTTCATTATAAATAAAGCTGTGATGTGCGGCTGCGCTACTGTCAGAGCCGCTGTCATAGAAAACTAATCAACACCTTCTGACCAATCAGAATCCAGAACTCATTATCAGCAGTGTGGTGTAATGAATTAAATGATAGTTTTAGTTGTTAGGCGTGTACAGTGTTTTATAATGAATCCTGCTGACATAACAGTGATGCTGATGATAATGATGATGATGATGAAGATGATGATAATGATGATGATGATGATGATAATGATGATAATGATGATGATGAAGATGATGATAATGATGATGATGAAGATGATGAATATGGGAGAATGCATATGTGAGCAGTGTGTATTGGGTTGACAGAGCTGCAGTCTCCAGCGCTAACCCAGCGAGCATTAGCTCATTTCCTGGTGCAGTGGGAGTCTAATTAATCTGCTCACTAGGACACGGCGAAGCGACGAGGCTCCCTGAGGAACACACACCACTCGCCAGCAAGACTGTGACACCAACACATGTTCAACAACCTCTTATTATTACACAAACATGTGTCACGTCGCTCCGAGGTGTCGCAGTGTTACAGCGAGGAAGTGTGGCCTTACATCATTTCATCATTTCATCAAGAGGACGCACAGAGCCGTATGTCTATACCTCACGTCTTACATCATTTATACCATCTACAGTCTTTATACGCGCAGAGCTTCTGCACTCCAACATGATTCGCTTTTTAGGTTTTCCTCATGTTCAATATACGCTCTCTGTTTATTTATTTATTTATTTGCATTTAAAAATCCTGATTTTCTGAGACATCATCTGTGACAAGATAAGTGTGACATCATCATAGACACACTGAGGGATCATACACATTTCATCTCTCTCTCACTCTCTCTCACACACACACACACACACACACACACACATACACACATTTGTGTATATTTGTGTACACGTGCATTACTGCCACGATAACCCTTGTGAGATTTATTGTTTCCATGTGTGTGTGTGTGTGTGTGTGTGTGTGTGTGTGTGTGTGTGCATATGAATGTGCATTTATGCATGTGTTTACGTGCACACACACGTATGCATATACCACACATGCATACAAATACATGTGCACATTTATTATGCATACACACACCCACACATACACACATTCACATGTGGAAACAATAAATTACCCACTGACACGACACACACACACACACACACACACACACACACACACACACACACAATAACGTTACCTACAGTGTTCTGAAGAGTGGAGCAAGGGGGGCGGGATTAATGTCCAAGTTAGATAAATGTAAACAGAAGCCTAAAACTAAGAACATCCTGATACACACTTCGTAACACCTCCATATATCTGTAGTCATGACTTCAGAGTCACATGATGGATGATGTAATGGGTTCACAGAGCGAGTCTGTCATTTTATGAGCTAACGATGTTCTTTCATTTAAAAAAAACTTTATTCACACCTTTCCTGCTTTGTCACATCCCTTCGGTAAAGACCCCTTCGTCATTTTAAGGACTTTTTTATTCCTTAATCTCGGAGTGATGTTTATTATTTTCTGTTGTACACGTAACCCTGCTGGACGTGTCCGCAGTCTGGACAGAATGGGGACAGATTTTTGTTTCGTCACTGCAGAGCTACCAAAAGTTTTAAAACATTAGTGCAGAGTGACATCACACGCCTTTTTTTCCCCTCCCGACCAATCAGGTCGCAGCTTAGGGTCCAAGCGGGATAAACAAACATGGAGGATGTGTAACATCTTAAAGAAGCAGTCTGGGAACCAATAGAACAATGACTAAGTCTGTAAATGCTGAATTGTGTGCAGTTCATTAGGCATGATTAGCTAGTTAGCATACTGTAACTAGCCAACTGATGTTGTAATGTAACTAGCGACACATACCGTCACGTATTTAGATTTTTATGTGCTGGGTAGTTACACAGAAACGGAAGTATGTACGAGACGGATATAAAACCAGAAGAGAAAGGAGAAGGAGAGGAAACGTGGAGCTGAAGGAGGCTTAGTGGAGAATATACGGCAATTCTTGCGTTTTTAGATCCTCGTATACAAGACAGTACAGCATCCAATTTTATCATCCCGAGACGGAGCAGTTCCTTCTGGACTCAGTGACTTGGACAGGAGAGAATGAGGAGGTGCAGGATCCAAAATGTGATAAAGTACGAAATATATATGTTTTTATATTTGTCTTGTTTTAAAATCGAGCTCAAAGTTTTGATTACAGTTTCTTAAAGAATTAAAATGAAGAGTGAGAGAGAGAGAATAATGAGAGGGAATAGAGAGAGAGAGAATAGAGAGAGTGAATAAAGGGAGAGAATAGAGAGAGAGAATAGAGAGAGAGAATAGAGAGAGTGAATAGAGGGAGAGAATAGAGAGAGAGAGAGAATAGAGAGAGAATAGAGAGAGAGAATAGAGAGAGGGAATAGAGAGAGAGAATAGAGAGAGAGAATAGAGAGAGGGAATAGAGAGAGAGAATAGAGAGAGGGATGGTGAAGGAACGAGTGTTTATAGCTGCTATAACATAAGCGAGAACAGGAATTAACTTGCACAGCACTGAATGTAACAATAAACAGATAAAAAGTCAATATAAATTGTAATATCCGGCAAACTGCAGTGGTGTAAGAGGAATAAAACACTTGGGGACGTGCTGTTGGAGGAAAATAATCAACTTCAGGATTGTAACGGTAACTCCGCTTCATCACACCACCCTGTAACTGAAGATTTTACTGTAACACACACACACACGCGCGCGGGTAGGGACACACACACACACGCACACGCACACACACACACACACACTTATAGTTAATTAGTTACTGGATCGTTAACGCTAATAGACTCAGTGTTTATATGCTGCATGAGTTAGAGGCCGTTATTCAAAGCTGACACAAACAGCACGGCGTCTAAAATCCAGTAAAACTGAGGCACTTAAACGAACAAAGAACGCTACTTTCCCACAACTCAGTGAACCCTACCGAGTGGGAATGAAACACAGCCCTGTGTGTAAGCTTTATGGCCCGTCTAGTCCGGGACCGTTAAATAAACACAGACACACAGCGGGTGATTAGACTGCTTTCTCCATTTCAGCTTAAACGCTGTGTTTGTAACTTAAACCCTGACGTTTAGCCTCCTCTTTTCTCTGAAGCGTTTAGAAACTGGCTACTAGGAGGATTTTCATGCGAGTCTCGAGTTACGTGTTTGCCTGAGCTGAGATTTGTGACCGCACACGTTTAGTGTTTCAAAGGAAGCGGGGCAGCAGGCCTGTGTAGCAGCAAGACGTAATTACAATAACAGTGTAATTCTCGTATGTAACTCAGGTAAAAAAAAAACAAACCACAACCTCGTGTTAATAAAAGCTTCTGTAATGATCATTAGCATATAAGTGAGATGAACATGGAAAGTATGGATTAGGTAAGTGCCCCAGCGTCGTCTGCCATGCGTCACATGTCGGCCCCTCTGTGAGTTCTTGCTTATGTCTTTTGACCTTTTGGGCTGTGCCAATGTCACAGCTCTTTCTTTTATGTTTAGCACAAGCAGAGGTCACAGAATCGTCTTTTACTATGCGAAGCTTGTCTACACTTTTAATTGCGTTAATTGTGACCTCCGTGGTCTCAAGCCACAATCTGTCCATCACAGGTAGCAGAAGCACCTTCCGTGAATGTTGAAATAGCCGTACTGCCTACCGCCTCGCCTCTGTTCTTACCAACAAATACAGTTTTGGGACACCTTGACCCAGTGACTGAATAGAAGCACTCGTTTGCATTCCGTGTCCCCCCCGTGTTGCATTCTCTGCAGAAGGCCATCGCTGGACATCCTGTGATATAAAGGAATAAAAGAGCAGCCTGCGTGCTCATTGTGACTCTCTGGTGTTGAGCCATTTCCCTCTGCTTTCCTCTACCAGCACCACCAGGGTTTGTTATGCAGGGGATTCTCATCAGTTCACATGCAGTGGAGGAGGCTAGCCCAAATAGCAGTTCTTATTTGTTCTACATTGCCCTGATTATAAGTATTCCTCCTCGGTAATAATTCTGCAAGCTTTTACATTTTGCAGCTGTGAGCTTGCCGGCTCCTTTCCCACCCAATTTCCATTGTGCACCAAGTTTTCTTTGAGCTGTCCCCATACGTATATGTGCATGGTTGATGCACTCAAGTTTTGCTGTTTCATGTCCTGTTTAAGGATTCAGTGCAACAACCTCCTTAAATGCTGCACTGTCTCCATCAGAAAGCATCTGAGTATAGCACAGCCGATTCCAGCTCAGGGATCTACTCCACCTGCGCTTAGCTGATTCCTGCTCCATGGCTTTGCTGGAATCTTCGTGCATTTCTTTCCATGTGTTGTACTCTTCCTCTGTGATGTTTCTTTCTCTGCTTGCATTTTCCTTTAGTGCACATGCATGACAATGAGATGATAAAACTTCAGAGTCTATCACAAGTCCTGTAATAAGGTCTACACACACACACACACACACACCAGTGCCATAATGTGAAGTAAAGCCCCTTTTCTGCCAAGTGCCATCAAAAGACACACTTACGTTGATGACATCATCTGCATCCTCCCTCAGAACATCTGCCAGATCTGGGTCAATGTCTGCATACGCCTGTCTGACCTGCTGTCTGGCCCTTCCTAATGACTCCAAGCCTCGCTCTCTCTCTGCCTCTGGACGCAAAAGCATAGTTCATGAAAAAGTCTGTTTGATCAATCAAAATGTATCTACACAAGCGCTAATCTAAATATTACACTTAATAAACTGTGAATGTCTGAATAAATCAGGCTGAATTATACACTCGTTATTCATTCAGTGTACAGTGGAATCACGGTAGTCCTACCCGAAATCGTCTGAACAACCTGCTACGCTGCTGGAAAACGTCGAACCAGCTGACTTTCCCTGTCACTCCCCTGTTCTCTCTCTGAAATGTCTTCAGGTGCAGTAAAGGGATATTTCCTTTAGAGCAGCGTATCCCAGTCCTAACTCGTGTGCTGACAGAACCATTCTCACATTCATATCAAAGGCTACATCATTCGTCGATGCCTCCTGCGGACGTGAGGATGAGAACACACTCGTTCTGTACCCATTGTCTAGCGATTTGCATTCTTTGCACTCTAGCAACAGACTGCTAGAAAACCTTTGATTTGGGGATCTGTGTTTATTTGTAGAGCATTCGACATGAAATCTGGACGAATCAGTTCTTCAATCAACTCGTTCAAACTCGACAGGGGCATTATTGGCCACTGCTGTGTAACTGGGCTGCAATCCACGGGGATATTCCCATCAATATTCATCGCGTGTATTTTACGCTTCAATACGCTATAAACGTCTATATTCTAATCCTTGCAAATAGAATTGTTTTTGCACGTACGTTCCTTACTTATTCGAGCTTTAGAAAGCTGCTTACGTCTCTTTTATGATGCTTTTGCATGGAAATTCTGCGTTTCCCCATCTCAGTCTGTGGTAAACTAGCGGATCGCATCATGTGACGCACTTTGGCGAATCAGGTCACCAGAACTGGACTTTAAACTTCTTTAGCCAATGAAATTTCATCTGTTGATTTTAACGCATGGTAATCACTAGCCACCAGATAACACCGAGAAGCCGAAGTGTTGGAGATAGATCGAGAAATATATCCAATAAAATACAAAAAAATGGAAAATCAAATGAAGAATAGCGACCTATCTCTATCTGGCGAAAAAGCTACAGAGGCTGAATGCTAAGCTAATGTGGCTATGATCCTTGAAGCTCAGCCTATGTTTGTTGGTACATCTTCTAGTAATTCATGTTAAAGAATGTGATCATTGTTCTGCGAGCAGCGTTGTCCGGTTCC
>NC_071281.1:18920349-18952849 GCF_023375685.1 Ictalurus furcatus
GTTTATTTACAGGTTACACAGCGTCCCAACATTTTGGAATTGTGGTTGTATTTCTGCTGGGGTTTTTTTTTAGATTGATTTCTGTGTAAATTCAGCAACAACACCGAATCTCTCTCCGCGTCTCGGCGCTGCTTAACGTGTCGTGATGGTGTGAATATTAATATCCTTCCCACTTTGTCGTCTCGGTCCCCGGATTGGGAATCTAATAATCCCTGATTGTCAACACGCCACTGTTTGTTGTTTTCTGACTGCAATTAGACTCCCTCGTTCCCTCGCCGCCTCGCTGATGGAAAAAAAATGAACACAGCAGCAGCAGCAAATCATTCTGGCACTCGGGGATGAAGGTCAAGCGCTTCAGCGAGGAAGGACAATTAATCGGAGGAGGCACACGTTCCCCAGATACTGGACTCCAGAAACGACACACTGACAAAGACCTTCATGCTAATATGCTAATACTTTGTTTGTTTGTTTTTTCCAGAAATCACTCCAGAGTTCACACCGAGGCTGGTTTAGTCATAAATATTTTTCAATAATATATTTTAAATTGTTGTTGATAAAATTGAGATTTAATGTTCAGGAATCCTGACGCTAACTCCGCCCACAGTAATGCTAACATGACCCTTTTTTTTTTCTATTTTCTGCCATCATGTGATGTACAACCTGTTGCGTTTAAATTCATGTAGATTTAATAAAAGCAGAGTAAATATGACAGGATAGCAATATATATATATATATATCTTTTTGTCATTTTTACATTTTTGTTTTAAAACAACGTGGTAGATTTAATGTTCAATTTTTCTCCTGAATCTTTACACTGTTAAATCATGGAAATTTTTAGATGTTAAATGAAAGAATCCTTTCACTGAATTTCTCTACAACACTACTGGGTAATCTTTAAAATAAAATAAAAAACAAACAAAAAGAAAAACAGATATATATATATATATATATATATATAAATAATACCCTAGGGTTCCAACCTTAATATTTTAATATATATTTGTGTATAGTTGTTTGTGTGTTTATTTTACTTTTCGATATATAAAGTCAAAAAGGAATTTCTGTGAGTAAATTATTCATAAATGTCACTTCTTCGAGGTCACTGAGTTTTTTGAATCCACGCTAAGAGAGACACGAGTGCAGACCCAGGCCTTTCAACATACAAAATAAAAAAGAATAAAAAAATAAAATCAGTATTCATCACTGTTATTGTTCTGGACTTATATTTTAATGTAATGTACAAATTTCTGCACAATTTCCTCTAACCTAAAGCTCAATAATGCATAGGGTTAGGGTTAGGGTCCAATCCAAATCGGGTTATTTTTAAGCCCACAGCTGGGTAAACACAGGTCAGAACACATTTTGGGTTAAATTAACCCATGGTGTTTAATGGGTTGTTCATTTTAACCCAGCAAATGTGTTGTTTTTCAGTTTCATTTTTACAGAAACACTGGGCTCATTTTAGTTCATAAATAGGTTCATATTTTCAGCTGATTCTTGCTCGGAAAATGTCAAATCTACCACATTATTAATAAATACGTCAACATGGTGTCTCCTTTATTTATACACCAGGTGTTCAGAAATGTGTTGCCAGAGCTGATAAAGTGCTGTTTATATATAGACTTTGTAGTAAATGACTCAAATAAATCATATTTATAAGATTTTAATCAAAAGAGACGTTTAAAACATCCAAAAAAACATCCAGTGTCCTTACAAACAAGTTCACCAAAGCTAACGAGGATAGCGGGGCATGTAATGTCGTGTACACTGGACTGTTATCGCACACGTGTGCTTTTCCTAGTGTACAGTATTGTTTCATGGATAAAAATATTGATATGAACCTTCACTCGATCGTGTGTTTATTTTTAACCCATGTGCGTGTCTAGTTAAGGACAATGCATTTTGTGTTGATTTTAACACAATCAGTGTGTTCATTCATTTAACACGTGCTGAGTGTCAAACATTTCCACACAAAGATGTGTTAAAAAGAACACAATTAACACAGATGTGCTGTTTATATATTTTTCACTACAATTATCCTAAAATGCTATTAGTTTGTGCTAAAACTCGACAAAAACGCTCATAAAATAAACAAACAATTTTTACAAATCTCTCGGCCATTTGGGAAGAAAAGAGTCCCGCTGTCTTCCATCTGAAAAGCTGTAAAAGAGCAAAAGGCGTGTCGGTTAGATGTTAGCTACAAAATGTGGACAAATGCCTTTGTGCTTTAACTGAGAAACGGTGTAATTTTGGAAGTGTGACCTCGGCTCTCCTGATGAACAAAATGGCGCCGTAGATTCACCAGGAAAATCTAGCTGACTTGTGAATATTTATTTTCCTGCCTTTAGCACCTCAGAGCCAATGTTTTTTTTCAAAACCTATTTAATTTAACCAACATTACAGAGATAGTGGAACGCATTACGACCGACTGTAACCCCATCATCTCTTTCTGTCACGTTAACCTTGTGAAGAACTTTTAACCTCCACATTACTGAGCTAGCGAAGTTCCGTTAGCATTAACATTCACCGTGTACATGAAGAAACACGGCGCTAATCCATGCTCCTAATGCTAATTACTACAGCTTGCCTTGTCCAGAACACTTTCTAAATGTAGTCCATGTTACCCCAGTCTCTGTATTACATCACGGTGAACAGCTGCAATGCTAGGTTATCGTTAACTCTCAAAAAGGTAAAGGGAATGTCGAATATTACCGCCAGCTGTATGCTAAAGTAATGTTATTATCTCAGGTGAGCGTCTAGGTTAGCATCACTCATCCCCACTGTGATTGGTGACAGCATCCAGCTAGCTCACCCTAACTCACAGCCTCAGAGAAGATGCGGACCAGAGAGTTATAGAATGACCTCAGCATGTTTTAGAGAGTAATGAATACGTTTAACACGACGCCTGGAGAAACGCTGCGTGTTCCTATTAGTTTTAAAATCCTCATCGGATGTGCAGTTGGAAGCGCACAACGCACGTACCAGAAAAAAAACTGAATAAAAAAACTAAAAAAGCTAAATAAAATTCCAGGAGGTGAACAGTGAAGTGACAGATAAACTACAGAGATACTGTTACCTCAAAGCTGATTATTTTCCTATAACAGCACATCCCCAAGTGTTTTATTCCTCTTACACCTCAGCAATTCACCAACTACTGCTCATTTTCATGAAATAAATTTAGGGTTAGGGTTAGGGTTCGGGTGACACCCCAGACTTTGAGACATTTTCAGTTTCATTGAATCTTTTGTGAAGCAGGTTAGTTCCTGTTAGCGTGTACGCTATAGCAGCTAGAAACACTCGTTCCCTCACCTGCCCTCTCTTTATTCTCTCTCTCTATTCTCTCTCTCTTTATTCTCTCTCTTTATTCTCTCTCTCTATTCTCTCTCTCTCTCTATTCTCTCTCTCTATTCTCTCTCTCTCTATTCTCTCTCTATTCTCTCTCTCTCTATTCTCTCTCTCTATTCTCTCTCTATTCTCTCTCTCTCTATTCTCTCTCTCTATTCTCTCTCTCTCTATTCTCTCTCTCTATTCTCTCTCTATTCTCTCTCTCTCTCTATTCTCTCTCTCTATTCTCTCTCTCTCTATTCTCTCTCTCTATTCTCTCTCTTTATTCTCTCTCTATTCTCTGTCTCTCTCTATTCTCTCTCTCTATTCTCTCTCTCTTTATTCTCTCTCTCTATTCTCTCTCTCTATTCTCTCTCTCTCTTTATTCTCTCTCTATTCTCTCTCTATTCTCTCTCTTTATTCTCTCTCTATTCTCTCTCTTTATTCTCTCTCTCTCTATTCTCTCTCTTTATTCTCTCTCTTCAAGTGAATAAGACAAATAAATAAATAGGTGTCTTTTCACGTTACCGAGACAACGTGCTGATGTGTGTAATTCTTTTCAGGTCATGTGCAGTCTGTTGGCGTGTGGAAGCGTCGCACCCGGGCGTGGTCCAGGGAATCCTGCCGTGTGGTATAAATGAGATAATTGTAAGTTGCTGTAATGTAATAATCACGTGATATCATTTTCACACGCTGCTCAAATACTCGTCTAATAATATTCAGACACAACTCTTAACACTGTAGGCTACAAGTGCTAACCCCGCCTCCTGCCCTGTCCCCAACCAATCAGAACATTTCCACTTTACAATCAGGAAGCCTGTGTTCACGTTTTCTCAAAGCGTGTTTTCTTTCCTTTTGACTCCGACTCGCCGTCTGAGTGCTGTTTCTCTCAAGAGCTTTCTCAGATGACGGTGTTTTTTTTCCTGGAGAAACCCCGTTTCTGTGGCCATCATAGCCGAGGTGATCAGGCCTCAATCAAAATCACAAGATTTCTCCTTTATGCTTGGAGAGGAGACGCCGAGAGCAGCTCGTTCTCTCGCTCGGTGATGGGCTTCGGACAGACAAGAGTCTGATTAAACCACTTTCTCTCTCTCTGTTTCAGGCTGAAATGTGGACAGAATTCTGTTGGATACGTTCCTGTGCGGTTTCTTGGCAAAATCATGAAATAATGCATCACCTTGTGTTGCGCCTGAAGGAGCTCTAAAGGCTTCATGCATTATACATTTAAAGACAAAAGCCTCTGTGATGAAGATTGCATGAGGAGTGAAGCCGTGTCGCTCGTAAATAAACCCGCCCGCTGAATAAACAACAGAAACAGCAATAAACACGCATGGAGTTATTAGTTAGCACGGTGTAGGGGACAAACTGTCCAACATGGACACGTCTTCAACACGTCCCTCAGTGGTCTCGGTCCACTTTCAAGTGAACATTCCCTAGAGAGGAAATGATTTGACTCTGAATCGACTCCACGGCATGAAGCGAATCAAACGTGCCGTGTGCCGTGAACTGAGCGAAAGGACAGAGCTGCAGAGCTGCAGGAATGTTCTGTGTTCTGGAGGTTGGAGAAAATATATGCTGGATATGACAGTCAGAATGATTTAAACTCATCGTTCATATGATTCTCTAATCACGTATTTAGTGCCGACTTTACGTTCTTCGTAAAGTCGGCCTTACGTGCACCTCAGAAAGCATTTGTTTGTTTGTTTGTTTGTTTGTTTGTTTACCAATGTGCAACTTGGGATTAAACCAAACCCAGCAGCAAACGAATCAAAAGAATCATTTTCACTCATTTCAATCACTTTTCCTTTTCTTGCTTTTGTCTCTAATAACTACTAAACCGACCGTGGAAGTTGTTTTGGAGATGTTTGAAATTCCCTTTACATCGTACTACTTTTCCCCGAATAAATATATTTACAATTCCCCGGTCAGTTTAGAGAAACACACCGCATCAGTATTCAAGGAAATTTTTACACTGACTACAGAAATTTAAACGCTTCATTCTTAGAGGCTTTTCTCCGACAGATTTCTATCTGCTTCCCGTCGACGGAACTTCAGTGCGAGATCGCGCTCTCGCGGTGCAGAGTTCTCGCAGACGTAATTGCACGAATTGCTGATAAGAAAAGCCGCACTTTCTTTTCACCACACGAACGGAGGTTAAGCGTGGACACGCACTTCACCTCGTCCCGCTATTGTTCACCGACACGTACACGTACGTCGAATTTTTACACATAATGAGGAACAAAAAATCATCATTCAAGTCATCTTTAATATTAAACGCTTATCAGTAATTGCTTTTCAGAAGACTTTTAGTCGTTCGTTTTAGCAGAACGATAATTATTCGATATTAAATCCCCGCTCATTGTCCTTGCACACCTTATTAGCACCGAGGGTTTTTGTTTAATTGCTAGCGTGTGGGATGTGAACGTAGAGAATGGAGACGTGAAAAGAATCCACGTGTAAGCGGAGAAAAGGAGGTGCGGTGATGAAATATTAACGTGTTGCATCATTCTGCTGATGCGGTTATTTATTATACGCTAATAAACCTCTTAGTGCCGGATATCATTTGAGTGAATGCACTGGAAAAGAACAGAGAAAAATGAGCTGCCTGCAGGCGCACACACACACACACACACACACACACACACACACACACACACACACACACACACACACACACACACATCATGTTGTCACTTAGCAGGGAGATTAGTGAATGTCGGTGCATTATTGAAGGAGCAGCAAAACAAACAAACCTGGGCTCTGTCCCGAATAGTAAAATTCATATCTAATCAGGCTTCTTATAAGAACGTTGAGTATTTTTAGGCTCCGTCCCAAATGCTGAGTTCAGCTCTAGTTAGTGTTTTTATTACAACTGAATTTCATTGTCAGCCGTTTGAAGGTTCCGTCCCAAACACTAAAATTCATAACTATTTAGAGCGTCTACTGAATCGAGTGAGGGTTCGTACTACGATGGAAACTCAATGTCAGCCATTTTAAGGGCCCCGTATACAGTTAATGTTGTTACTACAGTTCAGTAATGTCGGCCATTTTGAGGCTCTGTCTCATTTACTCCATATTTTGGTCGTTTTACGAAAAGAATTAAAATTTTAACACACCGAATGTTTTACCGCTCGGATCCTTACAGTAGAATTCATCTTTAGATCCGGTTCTTACCAGAACAGCAGCCATTTTAAGATTCTGCCCAAAATGCTAGAATGTATATCTAGTATAAAGTATAAAAATGGAACTTCAGGGAACTCCGTCCCAAACGCTATTATTAGACATGGATTTTTTTGTCAGCCATTTTAAGGCTCTGTCCCAAACAAATCTATATATAAAATCTATATCTATTTAAGGTTTCTATTAAATAAACAATGAAAATTTGATGTCATCCATTTTAAGGACTCCACATCTAGCTCATGTTCTTGAGAGGATATTTTATGGTTCTGTTCCAAACTTCATATCTAGTTAGTGTTCTTACTAGACTGGTGTGTCAGCTATTTTGAGGCTCTGTCTCAATTACTAGACTCTCTAACTACATAGAGTACCAGAATACAATAATGCTGAAGAGAATAACCCTAGTTCCCATATCTAGTTAGATTTACTAAAATAATTAAACAATGGCCGATTTAGTGCTCTGATCCCAACACAGCAACTGGAGCCTATCCCAGGGAGCATGGGGCACGAGGCGGGGTACACCCTGGATGGAGTGCCAGTCCATCGCACGGCACAATCACATACACATTTACACACACACTCATACACTACGGACACTTTGGGCATGCTAATAAGTCTACCGTGCAGGTCTTTGGACTGGGGGAGGAAACCGGAGAACCCAGAGGAAACCCCCGCGGCACGGGGAGAACACACAAAACTCCACGCCGGGCTGCGGCGGGAATCGAACCCCCGACCCTGGAGGTGTGAGGCGAACCTGCTAACCACTAATCCCCCACAGGGAAAGTTAATACGATGACAAATACTTTTATTATTTTATTTTATGATTTTATTATCCTTTTGTCATGCAACATGTGTTCGCTCTGATATTTTCTCCTTCAAATTAAACACAACATGGTTATCTTTGGGGGTTTGGATGGATATTGAAGAAAAGTAATGTAAACCCACTTTGTACAGAACCAGTTTGTAAGATCTGTAGTATAAATATGTAAACATTATTTTAGTGGGAAACAGTCGCTGTAGAAAGAAAAGTTTTTTCATGCTTTTGTTCATTTATATTTAAAAAAAAATATATATATATATATATATATATATATATATATATATATATATATATATATATATATATATATATATATATATATATATATATATATATATATATATATATATAATGGGTGATATTTGTTTTTCAGATCATGTATTTAGGCACTGCAGATAAAAACCGCTCTGAAAGTAGAAGCGTTTGGTTTTATAATGTAATGTTTTATAATCCACAAACTTAACAAAGACTAAATTGTAAGTATTATGAGTAATACTCGACAGTTTTGCCCCTTCAGCCATTTAGAATAGCTTTTTTGTTGTTATAACAATCATGTAAATAACCTGTGCAATTTCACTGTGATGTTTGGAGTTACTAACAGGAAAATTAGACTCGTTTATTTCTTAATGATTCACTAATTGATTTACTTTAGTCGATGGTGTCATCGGGGTGTCATCATTTAATTTTAACCTGCTTGCAATTTCTAAAAGTCCATGTACTTTAAAATGTCATTTTTTTTTTTTTTTTTTCATAAAGAGCACGAGGAGATGATGGAAGAGAAAAGGTAGGAGTGGCGCGACTGATGTCTTTAATGCGAGAACAGATCAGAGAATGCAAGCTTCACTGCTGGCACGAGTGTTCACAATCAGAGGTAAATGTACCACATCCCCACTCGCCATCATTTACTGGGGTACTGGTTAAACTCCACGTCGTTTTCAGTGAGTCTCTGGCGGGAAGTTTGGACGCGTGTCCCCACAGTGCACTACGACATCGTACACCAGCTGTGGGAGGCTGGCCCGTATCACAATCCGATAAGTAACCCTGAGGTAATTATCTCCTCTTACCTATTACTGTGCATTCTTGGTTTTGATCTGTTAATACCTACTGGATTTCACTACATTTGTAAATGTATATGTAGTTGTATTTAAAGTAAAAACTGTCCAAAGACCTTTTAGTACTGCTGTAAAGAATTCTGAATAATATGTCTACAATAAAGACGAAGACTTTGGAAGAGCAAGAAATTTACTGTGAAATGTTATTTCTTGAAGTAGTTCAGACTTATGATGGACAATGAAAGTCTCAAACCTAAATGAGTCAAACGGATGAGCATGGAAGCATTTCTAACCGGTGCCTACAGAAAGAACTGTAGATGTGTGCACGTCTGCTTACAATCGGTGAAGAACGTAAGAACCACACACTCTGAAAGTGTCCGGACTTAAACGAGTCCAAATCCAGTAGATGCTGTGTTTGCACAAGATTTTAAATGACTTATGGAAGGCAATGAAACCTCAAACCTCAATGAAGCAAATGAATAAATCTCCTATGTGAAAGGAAGCCACAGTTGCCTACAAGAAGAACTGTAGATTTGTGAATCAATCAGTGAAGAATGTAAGAACCACATCTTCTGAAAATGTCCGGACTTAAACGAGTTCAAATCCAGTAGATGCTGTGTTTGCACAGGCTTGCACAGTAGAAGAGAAATCGTCCGTTGTCGGTATTTCAGCAGGAAGCATTAGGGTCCTGCTGCAGCTGGAAGCCTTGAAGAATCTCCTCTTCCAAACGTTAACCTGTGGGACCTTGGGTGGACTTCCCATCCAGTCCAAAATAGCACGATCTTCTGCATCTGGTCTGAAGCTGTGTGGACAAATAATCACAAAATGCATACAAACAACTCGAACACTTTTTGCAAGGAAGACAACTTCAACTGCATCTTCTCGTGTTGTGATCACTGGCCAAGTCTTGGTTTCTTTAATTCCACGCCTTAGCTGCTTTACTTGACATTTAGTCCTATACAAAACCTCAAGAAATCAAGTACAGTAATGAAACAATATCTTAAGAAAGTGTTTTCTTTACACATCTCTGGGAATTAATGGATCTGAGGAACTCGGATTTGTGACTAAACACCTGCAGCGCAACAATCAGTGTCTCCAACATCACTGCAGTCAGCATGAACACGGTAAGAACTAAACTAGGTATAAAAATGATTAACACACTCACGGCATCCTGTTAAACCGCCATCTCCGGTGGGGCTCAGAAAACCCAGGAAGGTCCCTCATTACAGCAAGTCAGGTGACTTCCTCCCGTTCCTCCTCTGAAAGGTTACGATTCCCGTCCAGCTGATAAAACATTTTTATTACAAGCTTGCAGTTACAATGCTTCATTTTTATTCAAATCATACAAACCTTAGTATCAGATAATGATCTGTTCTGTATACGAGTTCAGTATAAAGTATACTCAGACGGGAATAAAGTATATTTCCATTTCAGGTTTTAGTTTTATTTCAGATGGTGCTCAAATAAAATGTCTCATCATCTTTACCTGCAGATTGCAATGATAGAAATGTTCTGCACCTACAGGTGGATAGTATGATCCAAATCAGGACAGTCCTTCAGGTGAATCTCTGCAGTCTCAATGGCTCCACCCACCAACACCTGAATTACAGCAGGGCTAATCCCAGGTAGCAGAGGACCAACGTGACTTCTCACTAGTCGTACCCAGGAGGTGTCTACTGACCCCATCACCAATTGCAGCATCTCCTATAAAACATCAGCGATATATGTGAAATGCTATGCAGACTTTCTGTAAATACATATCATTAAAGAATATATGAATAAATACTGCAAAAAAAAAAAAAAAAAACTAAAAGAGAAAGGCAAGACCTGAGAAAGGCTTGGATTACCATATTCATAAATCTGCTAACAGTTTCCGTCTAATACGCACGTCAGAGGAGCAGCCCAGTGCACTCCCTTTGCCTTGTAGGAAGACAATATGGATCGTTCTTGGTCCTCAGGCTATCTTCTAAATCCAACTAGAAACACAGTGGCTTCGCCTGGCTCTGTTCCCTCAGCAAAGTCCTGCAGAAGAATACAGACGCCGTGCGTGGATCTAAAATCCTCATCCATTCTGCGATCAGGAAAAAAGAAGAAAACAGTAATCATATCAACCATTCTTTCATGAACGTGAATAAATAACCCGCCTGCTCTGTTCCATTACACTTGTAAGTATACCATAATAAATGTTTCGCTTCATAAAGGTTACCGTTTGAATTACAAGCTCCTGCTTGTTCAGACGAGTCCACAGCTGAAGAAGGTCCAGGAAGTTCCTCTGTCTGATGGAGACTGTTATTGGCGTCCTCCCTGCGACTGTTTCTTTTTTCAAAAACAAAGTGAACGTCAGGTTTTGAAGTTTAAAGTTGTCAAGTTTGACATTTTTGGAAAGTTTTGCATAAGCTCAAGTGGTACAACCTGTCAATGCATAAATCTGCATGGGGTTGGGAGCAGATCAGCTGGTGTCACTGTCTGGGAAATAGGGTTGGTCTGTAAGTAAAACAAACATTTAAGAGAATAAAACACCTAACATTAAAACAATCAAAGTGATCATTTTGCAATATTTAACAATATAAAAATATCAGTTACCCCAAATGACTCCTCTGTGTCTTTAACCTGAAATTCTTCAGTATCATCCGAAATCTTCCCCAGGTTCAGCTTTATATTTCACAAGTTGTATTCATTATTTCTTTAATGCTCTTGACTAGACAAAATTAATGAATTAAACATTTCAGCAAAATTAGAGAACGAATATATAAACTAAGTCACTGAACATTCCTCTGCATGTAAAGCCAACGACTGAAGGGGCATTTTCTGGCCACATGACACACAGTCTGCTTTCAGGCGCGTCGTACGGTTGGGGATTTGTCGAAAGTTTTTCTTGAATCGGAAACACGTACAGAACATTTTTGCCGTTGTTGGACGCAGATTTTAGTGCACGGAAAGAAAGAGTGTCCCTCCGCATCAGTTAAAATCATGGAGAGTTTTCAGCACCCACTTCCACCTTGTTGAATAGAACGTCACCACATGATGCTTTGGGAGCATACCCATGTCCCCAGGGTCCTATGTTCCCCAGATTTATATGGCACATGTATGAACACGTGAAAAAGTGGGTTCTGTGTTCCGAGGTAGAATGGTCTGTCTGTTAACACACAAAGTAAACTTTTTAAAAAAACTCTGCACTAATTTTTCCCTAACCCTCGATAAAAAGTTCAATTTAACACACGCTCAACTGAACAACACTGAGAGAGACCCCTCTATTAATCCACTGGATGTTGAGAAGGTATACTTAGTGGAGGACTGTACTGACTGTAATGTTAGAGAGAAGTACAGTAGATGTTCAGTGCAGCGTAGGATCGTAGAATCTTTGAGTGATTAGAACATAGTTTATAGCCTGGGGAACATAGTAATGTGCTCCTTATGTGCCATATAAATCTGGGGAACATAGGACCCTGGGAACATATGACTGACCCCATTGCTGTAATCTCCCAGTCAGCAAGCGAGAGGCAACTGTGGCACAGGATGAAAACATCCATACTGGTGGTAGCAGGGGAAAATAAAACTCTGGAGAAATCAAACTGCATCGGGGAGGAAGGTCTCTACTGACGTCTTGTAATAACAATCACATAAAATACAGGATATAAATAAAATCATTAGCAGTGGCTTTGGAAAACATCCAGCTTCTCTTGAAGCGTCTTAACTTCGGAAACTCATTCTCCAGTTGATCAAAAATCGAGTGAAGATATAATCAATTGTCATACCGTTAGTCAGTTATCAATATATGTAATAGGGTCTAAATAAGTTTGGGCACAACATACAAGGCCTAATTATAATGCTGAAATGTTTAAGCCGTTGATGTATTCTTATATACACTCGGAAGGAAAAAAACACAGAAAACGTGTGTATCTTATGTTTTTTTCTCAAAGACACACTTCATCATTTTACTTCATCATGTTTGTCAGAGACATTAAAAGTCCCGTATGAGCTAAAACAAGCTCTTCTGAAGTGCTTGGCGTGAGCGTTGGTGTGTGTGGAGCAGCTGGAGGTTACACCAGATCCTGACTGCTCCTCCTGATATCCACCTCCACTTTATTCAGGGACGCATCGCTCCGTTTCTGTTCCTCAAACGTCTGTGAAACGTCTTCACTTTACGTCTCAGTGGTTGAATGTTTTTATGTTAGTGCAAATATTTACACGTGTTAAGAAATTTGCAGGGAATGAAAGCAGTTGAATGTGAACGTTTCTTTATTTGCTGAGTTTAGGTGGTTTTTATAAAATGATTTAACCAGAACTTCGGCCGTTTTAAGGCTCTATCCCAAACACTGCAGAATTTATATTTAGTTAGTACAGTATGTAGAGCTCTTATAAGAATGGAACATCGGTTATTTTAAGGCTTTTTCACAGACATTAACGGAGGGTTCCTACTACAATAAAGCACCAGACATGTTAGGGCTCAATCCCAAATGCTGACATTCCTGTTGTTTTAGTAGTTAGGGTTCGTACTACAGTGGCGTCTCAGACATTTTGTGGCAATAGACTGTTTATTTGGTGAGTTTTCTCCGTACCTGAGGATCTGAACGATACTAGTTGATGTGTGTGTAGATGTTTAATGGAGTTCTGATCCTGACTCTGAAGCATCTCGTCCATGGTGAAGGTCTTTCTTATTCTCAGCGTTGACATGGACACAGCCGAAGAAGACATAAAACTAACCGAGTAACGCCTGAGGGCTCTGCGGGTTCACGAGGTTCAGCTAGACACCGAGGCCAAGTGTGTTTTTGACCTGGAGTTTCCTGCATTCTCTCAGTCAGGAAGCACGCTGACCCTCAGAGACCTCAGTCTGCTGAAACACAACACCGAGCATAAAAACCACTTCAACACCACCGTATAAATCTCATTAATGATCAGTTTCGAGTCGTTTAAATCAGGAGCTCAGCCGAGTCACAAAGACACAAAGAACGCACGACAAAGAACAGCTTATCACGCACCAAGCTTAAACTATTTTTATTATTATTATTATTATTATTACATTATATAACAGTAAGACAGATTCGGTGTAAATTTTTGTTCTTTGTTCACATTTAAGGAACAATAAAACAAACAGACATGGCGATTCTCTGTGATTGTTTGTTTTTTTATAGGATCCTAGACATTTTAAGTGTCGGCCATTTTGAGGCTGTGTCTCAGTTACTAGACTCCATGTCTGGTTAGTTTTCAGAAAACAATTGAACAGTGGCCATTTCCACACCCCGAGCCAAACGCTGCAATTCAGCTCTCGTTAGGTTTCTAACCAGAACGTCAGACATTTAAAGGCTCTGTTCCAAACCCTGGAATATGTATATCTAGTTAGCACGTGGGGTTCTTGTATTAATGGGACATAAGAATTGATTATTTTAAGGCTCCGTCACAAACACCAAGAGTTCAGCCCTAGTTAGTGTTCTTATTAGAATTCATCTTCATCTTCCGTTTTAAATCTCCGTCTAAAGGCAAAATCTTTAGGATTTCTACCAAATCGAGTTATGGTTCCTACTACAATAGAAAATCAATGTCAGCCATTTTAAGGCCCTGTGTCTAGTTAGTGTTCTTGAGAGAAAGTCGGTTTTTGGACACACACTCAGACTGCTTTGGAGACGGGAGGTGTTTAAGTGCTGCTTGTTCACACCTTTATACTACAGCATGTTTAGGATCGATATCTCCAACCGAGCAGTGTTGAGAGAGCAGGAAACACACACACACCCACACACACACACACACACACACACACACACTTTCTCTGTTCGGGCATGTCAGTGTTTGGAGAGAACTCACAGAAAGGTGTGATGAGTGTGTTACTGTCACTGTGTGTTCACCATCAATCACCACAACACCAACTATTCTCTCTCTCTCTCTCTCTCTCTCTCACACACACACACACACACACACACACACAATTACACTAAGGAGAAAAATACACACGTCATAAATATGAAATACATATAAGCGTGCGCTGTACACGTCCCTGTGAACAGGCCGTTACTGTAGAAACGATAGCGCGTCAGAGCGAGCGCGTTAATATAAACCTGCGCTACTGTCAGAGCCGCCGTTATAGAAAACTAATCAACACCTGACGACCTATTTTAAAAAACTCTAAAATTATCAGCACTATGGGATAAAGTTTGTATTTTGTCATTAGGACGTTGATGAATGATGGTGATTGGCCCCGCCCCCTAGTCCACTCACCCTCACTCTCTCATTTAGTGTTTTTATCATCAGGAGTAAAAGTTAACTTTTAGCAGTGAAATCAGCCATTTGGAGTGGCCTGTAAGTGTGTGTGTGTGTGTGTGAGAGAGAGAGAGAGAGAGAGCGAGAGAGAGAGAGAGAGAGAGAGAGCGCTTATTGTGAAACACAATAAAGGCCTTTACATTCTTTATTACAGCAAAATGAACGAGAGCTAAAAATACGGCTGAGTGAAGTGAACACTCTGAATGAGACACAGCAGTGAGTCATCTGTAGCTGCAGGCTTTCTGTGTGTGTGTGTGTGTGTGTGTGTGTGTGTGTGTACATATTAACACGTAGTGTTCTAATACAGGAAGATACACATTAACACACTGATTCATCACTCAGATACGACCGCTGTGTGTCCTAAACTCAGTTTAGTCTGGTTCTACAGCTTCATTAGAACATTCGAGCTTTCTTCACAAACTGAGGAACTTGCTTCATGTCAGAACCCGGGACCCATTATTTTTATCACAAAAGGTTTGAGGTGTGATTCAACTGAGTCTTGAGGTGAGCGCTTTATAGTATGAAATAAAAACCCGAGAAAGAAATGAAGGCAGTCAAAAATAAAATAGGATACGGATATTTTTGTTAGATGAAGAAACTGTATTTATAAACTTTGATTAGAAGATTACTCAGTAGAAAGTGGAAAAGCTAACAATGTGCTCAACTCTGCTGGGGAAGAAAAAAACAAAAAAAAACAATAGAAACCATTGCAGAAATTCTAATGGTTTCCACTACAAATACCATTACAAACCATCAGCTAACCATTAAAACCATTACCATTTACATTATTAGTCCCACTTTACATAATATGCCACCAACAGAAGGCAACAGTTGACCAATAGAGACCCATTACAGTTTCCATTAAAACAATACAATTCCCATTATAACCATTAAAACCATCACACATGCTATAAGGGTTTCTAAGTGAAAGTCAAAAAGTTGCTATTTTTAAAAAGTAAAGGTTTTAACTGATGAAATGGCGTTAATATCATGTCCTTGTCTGAGAGCATCGTTCAGTCCGGTATAATATAATGAAATATAATAATATCGCTCTCTGTAACTGTGTAGTTAACCAGAAGTAAAATATCCTGTAAATAACTACATTTATGATTAACCAGACTTTAATGAGCTGCCTAGCTGATTTATGATAGCGACTGGAATCCATGCTAGTCTAATCTAAACAGGCTAACAGTCTAATCTAAATCTTTAACCTAGTTGAATATATCCAGCTATGTTCATGTTGTGTCGTTTGTGTCACTGAATAAACGAGTAAAATAATCCGAGTGGATGTTTCAGATGAACAGACTCGAGGGATTGGAGTCGGTCCACAAACATTTCTGGCAGAAAATAAATGAAGATGCAGCACGTCAGAATTTTAACACCTTACAGTTTTTTGTTTGTTACTCTGTTAAAAAGAAACGAAACGAAGTGAAAGCTGTTATCCGGCCGATGTACGAATAAACAGACACGAGGATTCGCCCACAATCGCTGGATTTGTGCTCGAGACCACTGAAGTGGACCGAGAGATGAAGTCAGATACGGAGACGACTTTAAGGAGAAACGTCTGGGGAAAAACTGTGAGCTGTCCGTTTCTAAAGGTGGAAAGATAAAGGTGGATTTCTCCATCACAAGATTTATCGTTATTAATAATAATAATAATAATAATAATAATAATAATAATAATGTAAAGAGAGAAGGTTTTTCCCTTCCTGAGCCATACGTCTATAAAATACATGCTGCAAATGAAAGTGTGATTTTAGCTGAAGTTGTACAAAGTGCTTCTGCTGAAATATTTATAAATCATATTCCATCCTCCTCTCTCTCTCTCTCTCTCTCTGTCTCTGTCTCTCTCTCTCTCTCTGTCTCTCTCTCTCTGTCTCTCTCTCTCTCTCTCTCTCTCTCTCTGTCTCTCTCTGTCTCTGTCTCTCTCCCTCTCTCTCTCTCTGTCTCTCTCTGTCTCTCTCTCCTCCTCCTCACACTTTATTCTCAACAGATGTCTCAATCTAACTGCCGTTTAAATACGAGATTTTATTCCATTTGTTCTTCAGGACACAATAAGCAGCGACTCCAGTTTAACTCTCGCTGAAGGAAAACATCTTTATTCTCTTTTAGAAACAGGATTTTTATGCTTTTCAATATTTAAATGTTCATGTTAGCAAGAAAACAACTTGACTACTGAGTCATGTGATCATGCAGATATATTTCTTACTAACATATATATATATATACACACACAGACACACACAGAGCGGGTTGGCGGTTCGATTCCCGCCCACATGATTCCACATGACTCCACATGACGAAGTGTCCTTGGGCAAGACACTGAACCCCAAGTTGCTCCCAATGGCAAATTAGCGCATTGCTGGGGTGTGTGTGTGTGTGTGTTTGAGTGTGTGTGTGTGTGTGTGTGTGAATGAGAACCAGTGTAAAGTGCTTTGTAGAACCACAAATGTTAAAAAAGTGCTATATAATTTAATTTACCATATATATATATATATATATATATGGACACTGTTGAGTTCTGGATTGTGATTGGTCAGAAGGTGTTGATTAGTTTTCTCTAACAGCGGCTCTGACAGTAGCGCAGCTGCAAATCACAGCTTTATCGTTTCTATAGTAACAGCTCATTCACAGGGACGTGTACAGTAGACGCTCCACATAAACACACAGATTTAAAAATCGTTGATCTTGAAGTAAGGAGACGTCTGTGTATGGAAGGAGTCTCCAGTGTCAGCGCTCTGTAACAGTCGGAGGTAAAGCTTCAGGACACTTTGCGTTTTTCTCAGTAACCTGACAAGCTGTGTACATATTTTATCTTATTAAGTTCAAGAGAGAGAATAAAGGGAGGCTGGTGAGGAGTCCAAGTTCAAGTATTTATAGCGGCTATAACGTAAGGAACAACAGGAACTGACCCGTTTCACGGACGTTCCACAACGTCAAAAGTGTTGTTTAAAAAATGAAAATGTGTACTCATTGGCTGTGGTGTAAGAGAAATAAAACCCTCGGGGACGTGCTGTCGTAGGAATAATAATCAATCCCAGGTGCTAACTGCACCCCCGCTTCATCACAGCACCGGTATGAAATGCGTACAATAATAAACACACGCGTGAAGCTCATCTACGATGCGGTGTTTGCATGAATACAGCTGTTAGCTTCTCGTCGTATTAAGCGTTTCCTCCTGCTGAGACACAACACTACACAACATGTACAATCAATAAATAAGCAAAATAAATAAAGGATGAAGTGTTGTGCTTGTATCGGCTCCATCTGGCAGGTGTAGGAGGTCCTTCTGTCGAGGTTAATCTGCAGGTGATGAGAATATAACGACGGTTTTCTGATATAATGCGGGTCATGTGCACGGCGATGCAGCGAAGGGATTCGACGTGATCGTGCAGGCGAATACAAAACTCATTTAAATATCTACTTGTTTTTCTCCACGTGAATGCAGTCCGGTCTTAACGAATTCACTCCAAATGAGCAACACGTGTAAAAAGCTGCACTGAAAACGTGAAGTCGATGTAAAGATGTCAAATCCTCCACTGCACGTGACTTCTGAACGCTTCAGTATCCAGGTGACTAGCAAAAGAAATATACATACGCTTGATCCTTCATAATTTCCCCCGAGTCTCAGCCACAGATGGCTTTTTATTCACCTATTAAACAGCAATAAAATGACATCTGTTCTGTATTTAACTTTACTGTAGAAAAGGATAAAGTAATAAAATGTAGGTTTGTTCCACATCATTATCTGAAATTTATAATTCAGCTCTTTGGTAGAGGAACTGTTTAGGAAACGCTCAAATCTAGCTGAAAAATCCCTTGATTATTACTATTATTATTATTATTATTATTATTATTATTATACATTTAAATTATTTTTAGATGATTACTTTTTAAATGATTTTTAAAATATCTCTCTATCGTTCAATTATAAAGACATTTTATATAACAATTATTTAGGTATATTTATGTTTTGTTCGCAAGGTTGTTGTTTTTTTTTCCGCGAAAATACGTTTTATTGTAGGTTTTGTTTACAGTATAATCACAAGAATATATTTGACTTTATTTTAATAATGCAAATGTGTCTAGGAATCTAACGTACTTAAGTACATATGATTTCTAAAGGACATTTCAAAGATGCTGTACAAAGTATGACAGTGAAATAAGTATTTTGTCATATGAATTGAACCGTTTGCAAAATAAATGCTTTCAGTAATAATAGATGTAGTGAACTTGTATTTTCTATATCCGTATTATTGATGAGAGCATTTTAAAGAGTTAAACGGAATCACGCCAGGTGAAGAGGACTCGTCATGACTGAGTCTTCACGGATTATTATTGAGACACTGCAGTTTCTTCCATCACTCTGTTTATAAATACACAAAAACACCATCCACACATCATGTGACCTTTACGATGACGTTTGGACTGAAACTCAGACAGATTTCACATTGTTTCTTCTGACTCGCAGCTGTAATTGCTGTAATTACACGGTATTGATAAATATGACCTTCTGGACAAAAGGTTAGTGTTCACGCTGACAGGTTTGTCTATTTTATCTCTCTTTCCACATTTACTATCTTTCATTTTCTTCTCATTTGGTTTTCAGTCCATTGTGTTATTTCACCTGCAGTGTGAAGGATAATCTGACCCAGCGCTCGTGTGCTGTTCTTACAGAGAAACTTTCAGGTCGTTCGGCGTCGCTGTCCGTCGAGAATAACACTGCATGGTACATTTTATGCGACTTGTGAAACAAAATGAAGCGCATACTAATTTATTTTTCTCATGTCACGTGTCATGTGTAGCAGAAAACACGGTACACAAATCGAGCTATGCATATCTGAGTGAAGAACACAAACACGTATCGCCTCTGGGTGTTTTTACCTCCCGGTGGTTTTTTTTTTTTCTTCCACCAGTCGATTCCAGTCAAGAGAGTCGACCCCCTCTGTTTCTCTGATATTTTATAGCTTTTTATTTTCCCCATGAATTCACTCCGGTTCTCTCTGACTCGGTAAACATGTCTCTCACAGGCAGCACCATGTGGGTTCTCTGCGGTTTTTTGCCATTTTTTCCTATCACTTTGCCCGTGTCTCCGGGGAGAAACACGGCGACATGAGCAGCTCCGGGAACAGGGCGAGCGCCGAGCAGGTGGAGGATGACTAACACGCCGAGACAACGGAGAGAGAGAGAGAGAGAGAGAGAGAGAGAGAATGAGAGAGAGAGAGAGAGAGAATGAGAGAGAGAGAGAGAGAGAGACAGAAAGCGCACTGAGGCTTCCATCCACCTGTTTATGTGCAAAATTTAAATAGAAATTTCAGAAAATAGGAAGCAGAAAAGATGAATAAGAAGGATTATAATATTTTTTAAAAAAATAATAGAGTTATAAAAGTTGGCATATGGATTAACAAAACACATTTGCATGATAATTTGTTTATATCTGGATGAATGTGGAATTTTCCTTAGGGGCGCCAGGACTTTTGCCTCATCATCTTGTGAAAGAGAATAACAGCCAGAAACAAGCAAACAAAAAGTAAATATACACAATAGCAGCTCACAGGTAAGACAGACGGTCGTAAAAGTACCGATCAGAAATGGCTAAAGGGGCGTGGCCTTGTGATTATATACATGCCACGCCCCTTTTATCATGTCTTTAATCATAAGTACGATTTTTATTTATTTATTAAAATAAAAAATGTTGTCACCTACATTCACCTACAACCAAATACGTTCCTCTAAGAACAATCATTCTAATAAGAATGTCTTCCTCTCAAACGTATGAAACGAAAAATATTGGCACCCTGTAATATTTACAATACACTTTTATGCATATTCTTTACATTTTTTATTCATTCAGTCTCCGAGTACGACATCGCAAACACCGTCTGTGCTAAATCTGCGCTAAAATCTCCACTCCGTTCTTAGATGTTTTCAATGAAAACAGTGTTTTGGCTGTGAACATGTCGAGAAACGTGGAATTCTTCGCTCTTTGTTATTTAGTTTCCCGGTGCAGATGGAATCATCGAGAGGTAGAAGTTCACAGTCTCTCGTGCCGCTTCACGACTCGCCGAAGCTGAATTAGCTTTCCTCTCGTGTTTTGTTTGCTCGGAAATGTTCTCGATAAGTGTTTAGTGGAAAAGACGTTTAGTTGAGTGGTGTTTTCTGAGACTCAGCTTTAAATGCTTGTTCTCCTTGAGAGGTCAAGCATTTAAAGAAGACAGCCGCGTACAGAGAAGTGCACTTATGGTGGAGATTGGACAACGACCGCGGTCGGTATTCATCAACCGACAGGAGTGGAAAGAGCAAAAGTTCTGAAGGTCGATTTATAAAGTTTGTAGTGTAAGAGAACTGATCTGAGAACAGTGTACCTCCGAACCAGCACTGATAAATAACACAAGGACCGAAGCGATGCTGAGTCACGGTTTGTCACCTACATTCTGCTGCGTCATAGAATAATGTTCTCTCTCCTTTCTTTCTTTTTTATTTAAAATGAGTGAGATGTCTAGCAGTAAGAAGCTGACGTGTAGAAAATGTTTCTTCCATCATCTGAGGGTTCTCAGAAACATCTCTGATATGTGACGAGGTTTTAAAGTCAACCAGACGCCAACAATAGTCATGTGTCACTTTATGAATATCCATGATGTTGTGAATCATAGTCACCTTATGAATATTCATGATATCACAAATGATTATTATACAACGGTTTGTTTGGAAGGCGCTCTAACCGTGGTGTAATACCTGCTCAGCAACCGCAACATTACTCCAAATGGTTTCAAATCATTAATCAACACATTTTTTATTTCGTAAAAGGTATTATAAAAGATTAAATATGACGTATCCTTTACTATATTTTGGTCCGACTTGAGTCTGAAACATACGTCGGTATACACGTGAGGAGAGCTCCTGGTGTTCGGAGTCGGGTGTAGTATTCACTGCGTGTAGAAGCGGTGATTAAAAATGAAGAGTAAAACACTAACGAGAAGATGTGGAGTGTTGAAATAAATCTAACAGGAGTCTGGTGTGTATATTAATAATAGATTCCTGCATGAATAGTCCTAGTTGTAATTCTCACATTAATCACTGCTTTAATTGAACAAAATGGCTTCCACACTCGTTATTCAGCAGCACATATACTGTAGAATAGCACTTGATCCAGCGCATCCTGTTCTTTTACGTCTTATTATTTTATCCGCAGCTCTGACAGTTACTCGAGCGCGACGTAATGAAGCCACGAGATTGTAAATGGAGGTGATGAAATCGTAATGTGTGTGCGGGATGTAGGAGATTTCATCGCACTTTTATTTTATTCACTGTTTTCATTTGTAGAAGGAATCAAATAAAGTCAGAGTTGGTGTTAATTCGATGCGCTCTGCTGTAAAGGAAACGTGCTCACGGTGTGAAGGATAATCTGACCTAGCGCTCATCTGCTACGCTTACAGACAAACTTTACCGCCATTCATCGCTTTATCCACAACACGTTCCCTCCTCCAGATTTTCTCCATGTTGAAAAAATGGACTTTTTCATAGACTTCTGAGTACACATTATAAATCGATTTAAAATAGTAATATTCGGGTCTGAACGTTACTGTTTTATATTCTCAGAAATTCAGGCGTATGGTAGTAGACGAAACATTTCAGTGTCATTTTACACCTCGATTTATGAAGAATCTAAAATACAAGGAAAGGTGTGCACATCCAGCACCCTACCTGAGCTCAGGTAAAAACAGAAGTGTGATTATTTACAGCTCCGTCGGGGCGAAACGTCGAGCTTTGAAGAAATAGCTGCTTGGAGTCAGGGTTAAATTCGGTGTGCGGACATCACGCTTCTCTTTTCCGTACTCCTTCACTTTTGTACTAATTTCCATCAGAGACCTGATCTACTTTACCCTTTCTATTATACCTAGCACGATAAATACATTCAGTTGAGTCCTCTGGAGTATTCCTCAAACAGGTCTGATGACATCGTAGAGCTGGAACATTAAACATGATGTTCTAAATGTCAGAGAATTTCACACACAATTGAGCAGAAAGACCGGAGAACCAAAAACACGTCCAGTCGCCCTGATTTACCGTGACTAGATCATTTAATTAATGTTTTGTGCGTGTATGGCGTGGACTCGGGAGGACGAGCAGGAAAACCTGACGCCCCAACATCTCATCACACTTCGTTTTTATCGTGTCACGCCGATCAGATTACAATATCCCCGGCTGATTGATGACTTTTCTGGGTTCCTGTGTGAAATCCAGTCGTGTTTGTTCAGACTCCGGAGCAGAAAGGTGACGCTGAAAGACCAGAGCACATTAACTGAATTATATACAGATTAATTACTTTTTCTTAGAAGGAATCATGATGTGGAGTAATTTGATTAGAGTTACATTAACTCTGGATGAAGCGTACAGGAAGAGACTTAAATTAAAAACATCAGTTTCATTAAATGTTGTGCCTCCCTCCGCCCTCGCTGCTGATCCGATGAAGCCACAAAGTCTGTCTGAACATCCCGATATAAACATTACCACACTGCTACAGTACTCCATATGAAAATGTTATGAAAAGTATTTTTGTGAGAAAATTCAATATATTCAAAGAAGACCTGCACGGTATGCACTGAATACATACAGTTTGGCTAGTATTTTTTGCATTTATTTATTTATTTATTAATAAACAATGAAAATGAGCTCGTATGTTAACTGTTAATGCTTTCCACTGATTTGGAAAAAAAAAAATATATCAATACCACAGTTTTCGATGTGTTATGATATTAAATCATGTTGTTACGGAAACCGCCGTCATTTAAAGTGCAGTGTTGTTCATTAAGTAAGGACGTACTGTTATAGGAAAATAATCAACAACCGCACGCCCCGGAGTGATTTATTTACGATTACATGCAGTTTAAAATCCATTTATCGAAGCGACCCTCCGTACATGTTCGTTTGAATGAGCCGTTACTATAGAAACGACGAAGTATTAGCACGAACTGTTGTTACAGAGAATTAATCAACACCTTCTGACCAATCACAACCCAGAACTCAGCAGTTCTGTTTATATATCATCATCCACGCACCATCGCTAAACACACACAGCCAAGTTAAATAAAGTCCTAACAGTCATAACCATAACAATGAATAATGACGAACAGCTTTATTTTCTTCAGCAAGGGAATAAAGGTTCACACTTTTACATTTAAAACACACCGCAGGATCTCGGTCAGTGTGAATACATTCCGCCGTGTGTATTTTCCGCAGAACAAACACGTTATGCTGACATCTCATGCAAGGAGGTGAAATCTGAAATGGGAAAAGCCTGCAGGCTGGAGTGATTTGAAAGTCTAATTGGAGGCAACAAAAGTGAAATCCATCTACCTGTATTTTTTTTTTTTTTTTCATGCAAATTTTGAATTTGTGCATAAAAATATCTTAATGCAAGCTACAGAGATGTGAAGAATGCCTGAAATGATGTGAGGGTTTGTAATGTATCATGCATGTGAATAAAAAAAAAAAATGGAAAATGTGATAAAAGAGCAGATGGAAATAGACTTTTGGTAAAAAATGATCCCTCGCTATGTCTCAAATCACACACTCGGATACTGAATAATGCACTGAAATACTACACTTTATAAGTATTACTATTCTACTGAGCTTTTTATATTTTCACCCTTGAGCCCCAGGCTGCATGGTTTCATTTCATCACTTAAACATTTTTTTCAGGGGTAGATGAAGAGAAATATATATATGCTACGAATGCTAGTTCGTGTTCTGTTTGTCACTGACCAAGTCCCAGTGATGCTACAGCTATCCATGGCCTGAAGTCCAAGAGAGCGTAAGTGGGTGTGGAGAGACAGCGTTAATGCTTCATCACACGTCATACACTAATGATGTTCAACTAGATTCCAGGTACAATATAACATAATTGTTGAGCAAACAGACATGGAGAGAAACGTGGAGGTTTTGCTCATTGTCATGCAGATGGTAGTTGGGCTAGCTTGATGATCATGGTCCATGACTGATCCTGTGATTGGTCGGAATAAACAACTCATGCCCAAGCTGATTCATTCCCAGTAGTCTTCTTCCTGTAGTCATGAAAACTGTCATGAAATTTTAATAACACCACCTGCAATACTGGAGCACTTGTACAGTACACCCCGCCCCACCACGCCCAATACAGTACACCACGCCCCATCATGCCCAATACAGTACACCCCGCCCAATACAGTACACCATGCCCCATCATGCCCAATACAGTACACCGTGCCCAGTACAGTACACCGTGCCCAATACAGTACACCACGCCCCACCACGCCCAATACAGTACACCACGCCCCATCACACCCAATACAGTACACCACGCCCCATCACACCCAATACAGTACACCACACCCAATACAGTACACCACACCCCACCACGCCCATTACAGTACACCACGCCCCACCACACCCAATACAGTACACCACACCCAATACAGTACACCACTCCCCACCACACCCAATACAGTACACCACGCCCAATACAGTACACCACACCCCACCACACCCAATACAGTACACCACGCCCAATACAGTACACCACACCCCACCACACCCAATACAGTACACCACGCCCAATACAGTACACCACTCCCCACCACACCCAATACAGTACACCACGCCCAATACAGTACACCACGCCCCAGCATGCCCAATACAGTACACCACGCCCAATACAGTACACCACGCCCCACCACACCCAATACAGTACACCACACCCAATACAGTACACCACGCCCAATACAGTACACCACGCCCCACCACACCCAATACAGTACACCACGCCCAATACAGTACACCACACCCAATACAAATCTGTAAAAGAGAATGTTCTGAGCTTGTAAGCTCACAAAAGTGTTTTCATATTTCCGGAATATATCTTATGCATGCCTGTCCTTTTTAATCAGAGTAACACTGACTAAATATGAGCTTGTGTATGTGGACGTGGGCGGGGTTAGCGCTTTCGTCTGTGATGTAGCATGAGCAGCATCTGAAAAGATGCGCTGCAGAAGGCATGTTCTCGCCTCCTCCTTCATGTGATGGGGTAAACCAGTTATTGGACGGGAATTGGGTAGGGATTAGCAGAATTTGGAGAAGAACATCTGGAACAACAACAGGAGGCAGAGCATCAACACATTATGAAAATAACAATCATGCAATGTTATTAAAACATAATGCTTGACTTCACAGTGTTTAGTGGAGCATTGATTACGCTAATTAAGCTGATGGAAATGAGCCAGTACGTATTGTAATACGTCTGTGTGACCGCGTGTACGTGTGCGATTCATGTTCGTTGTTCATCAAACACTATCGAATACAGACACGCAAGCGTTCCTGTTTCCTTTCGGAGGATTTTGAGAGCGCAGAGCGGATCCTGCTGCATCGCATCGGTCGGAGTGTTTGGCAGGACGGAGGCAGATTGAGAAAGAACAATATTGAACAAGACTTTTTAACAGATTGTCCTCGTTGCTGTTATTGATCTCCAGTCAAACTGCCAGAGAGCTCTTGTGTCCTAGATGCAACCCTATTTGTTGGAGGAAAAGGAGGGAAGGGAGGATGGAAAGAGGGAGCGAACTGCTGAGTGGACTTGGCGTTCGGCCTCGTTTGTAGGAGTGAGCTGTCAAGTCGGAGACGTCCCCAGGGTGCGAATAAACGAATACGCTCTCACTCGCTTTCTCTCTCGGACTGAGAAAATAGAGAACAAAAAAATCTTTTCACCGGCTGTGTTTTCTTTTTATAGAATTCCCCAAAGCAAACGGCGTGTGCAGTCAGGCGACGACCTGCCACTCCGACACGCAGCGTGTCACAGCCGAGACCACCGCGTCTAAGACCTGCGTTCACTTCCTCATCGATCACCAAAACACTGAGACCGTTTCACACAATTTCAATTAAATATGCGCCATTAATGCAACAACTTAAAAACAATAAAGGAAATCTTGCACGGATGCGATATTTAACTTCAAATCAGTGTCTCGGTTTTACATTAGAAATTTAGTTTTTTGTTTTGGCATTTTTTTAAATAAATCTCGGTTCTAGACTTTTCCAAACCCTCGTCTACCAGCAGAAATCCTGCGAAGACTTTCCCCTCGTGTCGTTCTAGGATTGTTAAAGCACATGTAGGAGAATCTGAGTTAGAAATAAAAGAAAGTGAAATATCTAGACACATTTCTACCGCAGGCGAAATCACTGACACGTCCTGTGTTGTACTGCGAAACACCAACACCATCGCGGCGGCATTATTTTTTTACATAAAGTCAGTTTCCATCATCTTTTACTGCTGTATCTTCTCTGTTTCTTTATCCATGTGGTGTTGAGGATGGTCCTTTCATTGAATTTCTATGCACATGCTCATCTGGGTTTTATTCTGCACAAATTTTAATTTTCTGCTTTTCACTTTTCGCACTAAAACTCAGTTGTAACACGTTGAACGTTTACATTTAAAGGGTTATAAATATAGGGGACTTTCTTTAAGTTAACGTTAAAGCAGGGTAAGAGCTGCTGGTTTGCTGAGTTTACAGTTTATTAACGTATGTTTAAGCGAGTCTCAAGTCGAAGCAAATTCTTTTGCTTTGTTGACTTACTCTGGTTCATCTTGATGTAGCATGATATCTACGAAGGCACTGATATGTACGGATCACACGTGGTTTTTCAATCCGTTTATTACACGCGGAGCGTTCGCCGTACACAATCCTGTGGATGAGTTGTTACTATAGTAACGATAACGTATTAGAAATAGCGCATCCATTATAAATAAAGCTGTGATTTGCAGCTGCACTGCTGTCAGAACTGCTGTTATGGAAGTTTAATCAACACCTTCTGACCAATCACGATCCAGAACTCGGCAGCACTACGGGAGAAGTTGTAGCCATGAACTGTAGGAGCGTCACACTCAACACATCTTAATTATTGATTATTTAATGGGAACTGGCGATAACGGTGATGCAGGCTGCTGGTACGAGTCAAGTCGCAACGAGAATATGTCTTTATGCCTCATTTCTGGATTGAAGTAAAGTGTAAACTTCTCAATTATCTCCATGATTAGTTTGCATAATCATAGATTCAACTACATCCCACTGCTTTGCTGACAAGCTCCTTAATACATGTTGATTCCTGCGATGGCGTTCTGTCTCTCTTCCAAGGTAATGAAGATTAAAAGACCGATAAACACAAGTCGTGAAATAACAGCAGATGGTGCGGAACCACGCTATAGGCGGAGATGCACCACGGCCGTGTTACACAGAGTCGAGTCCATAACATCCAGCATCGTGATTCATTTTGTAAGAAACCTCCGTATTCCACTCGCGGTCTTTCCCTGTGTGTATAGCCTTCTCCTCCATCCAGGAGTCTGTGATTACCATAAACGCAGCCCGAGCATCCTGCTGACTCCATCCCACATCGCTCACGTCGAGTGGCTGAAACCTGATAATTAGACATTTCTCAGGATTGCTGGTCTTTTTTATTCAGGTTCTTACGTATGTAAATTCAGCATTCGCAACAATAGGACACGTGCACGAAGGAGAACAACGTTATAGTTAACAGGAACTGTACGAGTCAAATGGTACTTGATGTTGCATGAGTCAGGTGCAGTGCATATGCCTTTGAACGGTCACGACTCACGCAGCGAATACTTCACTGGAATCTGTAGGATGGGCCGCGTTCACACCGGCAGCGACACGCTAAACCAGCCGGAAGACATTTCATTTTAACGACAGCCGCTGATCTACAGCAACACAAAGATTAGAAATCATACTTACTAGCGACGTGACGTGAGCGCGGTGTGCGATGCAGAAAGATGGGTGGAATTTAACTTCATGTCAATGAGAAGTAAAGCGACGTGATGATTAGCATCAGGATGAGTTAGGGACAGAGGTGCTAGCAGCCAGTAACCAGCAGAAAACTGAGAATAGGAACATTCACTAGTGTGAGACAAAATAAATCACAGGATTAGGTTTCAGTTGTCTTCCAGATAGGAAGATGTATGGAGTGGAAAACTACAGCTGATGGGCGGCGTGGTGGCGCAGTGTTGCTGCGTCACAACTCCACGGTCTTGTGTTTGATCCTGAGCTCGGGATCCTGTCTGTGAAGAGTTCTCCTTACGTCTCTACGGGATCCTGTCTGTGAAGAGTTCTCCTTACGTCTCTACGGGATCCTGTCTGTGAAGAGTTCTCCTTACATCTCTACGGGTCTCCTCTGGGTTCTCAGGTTTCCTCCCACCTGCTAAAACATGCCAGTAGGTAGACTATCTAAGATAAGTTGCTCAGAGGTATGAATGAGTGTGTGTGTGTGTGTGTCTGATGTCACGCACGGTGTTCCAGGGATTGGTTCCGGATCCAGCGTGACTCTGACCAGGATAAACAGCATTTTTACTGTTGAACTTGATATAGTTTGAATCCGTAGTGCTTCTGTTCGGGTTTTACAGCGCACCAATTCAACATTCTGTCTAAAACAGGGGAGTCCGATCTATCCAGAAAGGGTTGTGTTGATGCAGGGTTTCATTCCAACCAATCAGAAGCCACATCTGAGTCTACTGAAAGCCAAGATCAACTGATTAATCAGGTGGAATCAGGTGTGGCTCCTCCTCGGCTGGAATGAGAACCTGCACCCACACCGGCTGTTTGCGGATCAGATCGGACACCCCGATCAGAAACAAGTGAAACCCCACAGAAGAGGTCAGGATTCACTATTAATAGGTTGTGATAGTGTCAGGTGTAGTTCATACACCAACAAGCATGCATGGCAAACACAGTTAGCCCGTAGTAGACTATTGACCAACATTTAAACATCAGAAGTGTGTTATTGCTGCATGCAGCTTGCCTCAGAAGCAGGAAGTCAGAGCTCAGAATGATAAAAATATTTTAGGTACTATACACTAGGCACTTATGCCATGCATTATATACTCTACCATCTAGTGTATGAATTTTAGAAGAGTATGCGCACACTTGCCAATGAAAATTAATTTCTTCATTTTACTGTTTATGTCAACTTTTTTGATTCTGAGCAAATCTGAATCAGCGTCAGCACCTGGTAGCCCCGCCCCCTCACGCTACGTAAGCAACGCTGTGACCGATGGAGTGTCCAACGTTCCACGCTTCGTTTTTTCGGGTGAATAAGTGCATGATCTGGGTTCTTGAAGTGCACTTCTTCTTGTTGTGATTTCAGTATGAACACACTACTCACACTATTTATACAACACAGTGGAGTAGAATAGTGCATATACGATTTAGGACCCACCTATGGAATCCTACAAGTTCATCTTTTGTTAGCAACCAGCTATCTAGCTAAGTGTCATGTAGAGTTGAATAGGTCTGTATGTTGACTGATCTGAAGCTAACGTGTCTATAGAGTATAACTCATTTACAGGTAAGATGTGCTGCTGTGTGTACTGCAGGTGCTGTGAGCGGCCATGTTGTTTCCAGGTAGGAATTCAGAGTTGGGGGTGTTTTCTATGTGTTTTCCTGGTTGCAGGTCGGGATATGACACGTTACCACCTCTAGTTAAATGGAGCAGACGTATTTCCCATTGGACGTGTCGGGTAGAAGTGTAGCAGCCATCTGTCCAATCCACATCAAACGCATTCTGTTAATGCTAATGATCTTGCGCTTCATTTTTAATAAAAGGAAGCGACACTTGAATGTCTGTGAAATGAGGACGCTGGGATAAGGCACGGGGCAGTCGATGTCGGTCCGTCTGTATTTACAATGCACACAAAAACACCACATTAAACAGTAGTAAGGTGAACGACGTGCATACTGACTTTAAATCTGATCGTCTGTAAGTAGATCATATTGTGGACGTATGTAAAGAAGCTGGTGTATGAATGAGTATGATTTTGGTCATAATTATGAAATAAATGTATTGTAAACTGATTCATGGCCACACGTGTTTAAAAACATTACAGCGGCCTGTTAAGGACTTGTGACTCTGAATAAGCAAGCACAGGGTTTGGATTTGAATTGATTTAGAATATATTAAGTGGTAGAATACGGTGTGTTTGCTAACCGTACCCTTAACCTCGACCTTTATAATGTGTATGACTTTCTATTCAGGTTCCTATGTGTGCACATTCAACATTTGCTTAAAAACAGTAGGATGGAAAGCACAGTACGCTAGCTGATCTTGCATGAGTCACAGGACAGCCATCATCGTGCCTGGCTTAGCAGAAAATGTCAGGATTTCGCTCGTTTATGTGTTTTTAAGGGTTTTCTTCTATCCATAATGGCCTGTTTACCAAATGCCAGTGTGAAATGTGCAGCAGCTGACTTTAAATTATTATAAAACAGGTGGATTGAAAACAGAACTGGAGCGCGAGCATCATGACAGCGACAAGAATCAATCGAACCTGGACACTCGTCTGACTTTGGCTGGATGAATTTAATCGTTCTTAGAATTTTTAGCATATCCATTCCCGTCTCGGTCCAGAGAAATTGGCGTGAAACAGGTCTGGGAGAAGCTCGCTATTGAAGCTCAGCAGTGGATGTGAGGCAGGTACGGCTCAGTCAGCAGGAAGCCTGGGTTTTTCTCACTCGATTTTTTTTTCTTTCCGTGTTTCTCAGCCCCTCATCCACCCAGGAAGCTGTACGTCCTAATAAAACCTGGAAACTCCAGCACAGAATGAACAGCCCGACAACTTTGTGGCCCACCTCTCAGGTTTTGAACTCGAACCCGTCACCTCTCGCTCTCCTGTGATCCTCAGCATCTGGCCTTTTCTCCACAGGGAGCCTGGCACCGCTTCATCCGGCTGCCACCGTATCAATTTATATCATATTACCTTCCTCTCAGAAGCACCAGGTGCTCGATTAGGACAGCGGCCGAGGGCCAACAGCGACACTGAGACGTTCAATATATCATTCTCCATTAGGAGCCTGCTGGGTTTCCCTTCCCTCCAACACCACACTCACCGCCTTCCTACTGATGGAACCAGGCTCTTATAAAAAAAAAAAAATTAAAAAGAAAGAAAGAAAGGACAGAGAAAAAATGAGAAGGTGTGTGTTCTTTTTTTTTTTTTTTTTTTTTTACATCCCTTGCAATGTTCCTCCAGTTTGGATTGTTTTAATTTATCCTTTTTGGGTTTTTTTTTTCTCTATTTATGTTTTTTTGTGTATAGTAATGTATTTATCTTTTCTCTCCATTTTTTAAAATCCCATTTTTCTTTTGTTATTGTTTTTTTTTTTTCTCCTGATCTTCGGAGAGGTTTAAATTGTTCATAAAAATGTCAATATTAATTTATATAATGCTAATAAGGTCATTTTTGTCATTCAAAGGAGGGATTTTTTTTATTATACACTGTAATTTTATTTATTTATTTAGTTATTTATTTATTTATTTATTTCATAATTATACATTTGTACATGTTATAAATTAGAATTATAAACACTGTATTTTATATATTTTGTATATTTCATGATATTTCACCCTGACATTCCTGTTATAAACATCGGAAATACACACATATACATATATAAACGTTAGTGTTTTTAAAAATTATTAGTTAACAACAATTAAAGCGACGTACACTTGAAATCGTTTTGATAATTTCTTTGAAAGAAATATATAAACTCGATCATGAATAAAGCTAAAACACAGAAGATACTAAAGAACAAAAAGTTTAAAATATAAAAAATAAAGAAAGGAAAATAAAGAAATTCAGACGTATAATTAGTCAGAAAGACATTAAAGGAAAGTGTCTACACACAATAAGCCTAGTGTAAAAGCTAATGAATGAAACGTTTTAAACTTCATGTGACCGGTAAAAAGCCAGACGTTTTCTGACAGACACGCTTTCTGGACCGTGTTAATACGTTTTAAATAAACACAGCTAAAATATCCCCGTACAAAGGCTTCCGTTGTTCAGTTTGCT
>NC_071281.1:18957849-18980349 GCF_023375685.1 Ictalurus furcatus
AGGGATGTTCCTGTCAGCAATGCTACGGTTTCCTTCGTCTACCAAAAGAGGGTGAACAAAGAAGGTCATGACTGGAGAATCTCAACTTAATGAACGTACTGAAAAACCTCAACTCAAGAGAACCCGTGTCCTACGCTGAGGCCAGGTGAAGAGTGAAGAGACGCCGAGTTCTCTAGAGGGTTAGAATATGTCCGTGTATGCAGAGCGAGTTCCTTTCTTTAGGATATTTAAACACGTATTACCGATTCGGAGATCAGCACTGCTAATGAAGTAGATTTCTATGATTTATATGTCTTTAATGAACATTTTCCATTGATAACGTTTAGAAATCGTGGGACTTCTTCTTAACGTGTTTTCCTATGGAGAGGTTCCCTCTGTAGAAGTACAATCCGTTTTTTTAAGCTAAGAACCCTAAATTATCCAGTGAATCCTTAAAGAGCCCTTGTTCTTCTAAGAGAGTGTGTATTAACTGGACAAGTGGGCGGTACAAAGTCCAAATTATTGCTCATTATTTTCTTCTTAACACCTAGAACCTGTCAGGAGATTAACGTTTAGTTCTTGGTACTCTAATACAGTTCTTCAAGGGTTTTTAAATGGTTCACTGGATAACGAAGAGTTCCTAGACACCTTAAAGGGTTCTACATAAAAATTCTAGATTTTCTGAGTGTATACCTGAGTGTTTCCTTGTTAGGAAGCTAGGAATGTTTGTTCAGAGAACCCTTGAAAAAAAAACAGATTTTTAAAGACTGTTTTAAAAAAGGTATTTGGAAAAAAATAATGATTTTGCACGCTACTGTATGTTGATTTTCCGTACTTCAGTATTATGAGCTATTTCGTGTGCATTCATGCTGCCGGAGTGTCTCAGGTGCTTTAGTGTTCTAACATTAAATTACCTCCATGTTTTAAGATTCTGTCCTTTTCCTATACTTGAGTTCGACGCAACATGGACTCTGCAGAATCTGAGCCATGACTTGTCTTGTTCTTTTCACCGCCATGACAATAAACCTTCAGCTCACCAAACAGTAAATGCAGAGCAAAGAGCTGATTTTCCATCTCCTTTATTCCATTAATGTAAAACCCTGTCTCTGCTTTAGTGCGAGATGAAGAAGTGTGATGAAGAAGTGTGATGAAGAAGTGTGATGAAGAAGCGAGATGAAGAAGCGAGATGAAGGCTTGAGATAAAGAGGCGAAGAAGCTTGATGATGTGGAAAAGATGAATACGATGGCGTAGTCACACACCTGAGTGCTTTTCTGTCCATTTGTAAGTGAAAAGAGGAAATGAAGGCCAAGAAGTACAGCAATCACACACACTTTCTCTCTCTCTCTCTCACACACACACACACACACATCTGCGTGACAAAACACACACCTGATAAACAATCTGCTCGCTCCGTCTCAGGCCGCTGTGTTCCAACAAGAATGAGCATCAGGTCATGTTTCAGATCCTGATAGTACGGAGTCTGAGCGATGACGAGGAGGTGGAAGGATACGATACGTTCGCTCTGTGATTATCCTCAACACACGCTCATAATTAATCATTTCAAACACAGTACAGTCCATTTAACAGCGCTGTTCGGTTCTGGATTCTGATTGGTCAGAAGGTGTTGATTAATTCTCTATAACAGCGGCTCTGACAGTAGCGCAGCTGCACATCGCAGCTTTATATTAATGCACCCGTACTGATACGTTATCGTTTCTATAGAAACGGCTCGTTCACAGGGACGTGTACTCTCACGTGGACTCTCCACTAATGATAAACAGATTTTTAAGACCCGTTGATGTGGTGAAGTTTTCTGCATGGAGACGTTTATGTAATAAGTATGGAAGGAGTCTCCAGTGTCAGCACTTTGTAATGTTTAGAGGTAAAGCTGCAACTTTAAGTTTTCTGATATCTCCAGGACAGAGGGGTTTACACTTACATTATTTTTCTGCAGCAAAACAATTAGCGTAGAGGAGAAACGAGGCTGGTGAGGGAATGACTGTTTATAGCGGCTATAACGTAAGTGACAACAGGAAGTTACTTGTTCCACAGCATTAAATGTAATAAATGGTTAAAAAGAATCGTGTGTTGTTCCATCCATCCATCCATCCATTTTCTGTACTGCGTCGCCTACACAGGGACACTGGGAGCCTATCCGGGGGGCGGGGGACACCTGGACGGGGTGCCAACCCATTGCAGGGCACAATCACACACACATTCACACAATACAAGTAATTTGGAAATGTCAATCAGCCTACAACGCATTTCTTTAGGCTGGGGAGGAAACCAGAGTACCCAGAGAGAACCTCCGAAGCACTGGGAGAACATGCAAACTCCACGCACACACACAGGGCTGAGGCGGGAATCGAACCCCGACCCCAGAGGTGCGAGGCAAACATGTCAACTGTTGCTAAATTGCTGAGGCATACGAGGAGAATAGAAAAAAACAAATAAATCTTATGAAATAAAGCATGCTTCACAAATACATAGTAAAAGTTATATTTGGTATTTGATATTTTGTCAGCTGTTTTTATCCAGCATTCCACGTGAACGTGGTGTTTTCCCTCCACCTTATCCTCCTGTTTGGGGTTTGTGTGTCCTGTTGTGGTTTTTCAGAGGATAAAGCCATCACATGTTCTTGCATGACCGAGCCTGTCACCATTACTGTATTCTCTCTCCAGCGCTGACCTGCGCGCGACCTTCAGCGCCTCGGCCATTACGCAGAAATCACTTCAGGAGGTCGGGGTGACCCGCAGACACGACGCCAGAGACGGAAAAAAGGAAAGGTGCTACTCGGATAAAAATAGACACCTTTGTCGTTTATTCGTCCTTCAATCCATCAATCCATGACCGCATCCATCCATCCGTCCGATCTCAAAACATCTTCTCAGCCATTTCCCGATCCTGAGGTGTTTTAGATAAAGATGGGGATGATGATGATGATGATGAAGAGTGTTATATTGATGATTAAGGTATGAGTTTAGCACACAGGTGACGTGTATATAAAAAAAAGCCAAAGCTCACTTCCTAAATTCTAATTTCCTTTCTGTGGTGAATTAATAATAATTTCCCCTCAGGTGCCATTCAACACAGCGGCTGGACCAATTCCATCTCCGGCTGCTAAAATTAATCGGACGTCTCCCTAAGAAAGTAAATAAGACATGCCTTCGGTATAATGGCTACAGAGGGATGGAGGACGAGATGATAAATGAATGGAAGCGGCTTGATGAACGGGTCTTTTTTATTATCCATAACAAGCCAGGAACAGCATCAATAATGGAGCGGATCAGATGTCGCCCTGAGATACAGAGAGAGAGAGAGAGAGAGACAAAGAGAAAGAGAGAGAGAGAGAGAGAGAGAGAGAGAGAGAGAGAGAAGGAGTCATGACTGGAGCTGAGAACACTGTAAAATCCAAAACGAAGTTCATACAGACATCATGTATGTTTGATTATTGAATAGATGCACATCCTGAGATCTTTGGAGATATAAACTCATGTTACTTGATATCTATATTTATGAAGTCATCACTTGTTTAACTGTCCTGATCTCTGGGTGGGCGGGACAACATTCCTCTCTCTCTCTCTCTCTCTCTCTCTCTCTCTCTCTCCTGTCAGTCACAGTGATGCATGCCAGTCAGACCTCAGTCCATTCATGTGACCTAAAATGATGTACTTTTCCTGATATTCACATCTAGATGTGTTAAACAACTTTGAACTCACCCATTTTTCCAGTGAGCATAAATATTGGAACATGTGACTGACAGGTGTTTCTTGCTGCCCAGGTGTGTCCTGTTAGATTGATTGTTTAAATTATAATTAACTGTGAACATCTACTCTTGGTTTGAGCCCTAGGTTTCACCTGTGAAGACTGCATTTGTTGTTAAAAGAATAAGCCAACATGAAGATCAGAGAGCTGTCTGTGGGAGAAAAGCGAGCCATTTTGAAGCTGAGCAAATCAGAGGCATTGCAGAAACATTGAGTATAACCAGTACTACAATCTGGAATGTCCTGAAAAAGAAAGAAACCGCCGGTGGACTGAGGAACAGACACCGAACGGGTCGGCCGAGGAAAACTACAGCAGCTGATGACAGAAACATTGTTAGAGCTGTGAAGAAAAACCCAAAACAACAGTCAGTGACATCACCAACAACCTCCACAGGGCAGGGTGAAGGTCTCACAGTCCACCGAAGAAGACTTCGAGAGCAGAAATATAGAGACCACACCACAAGATGTAAACCCCTCATCAGCAGTAAGAATCAGAAAATCCAGACTGGAATTCACAAAGAAATACAGAGATGATCCACAAAAGTTCTGGAACCAAGATGAACCTCTACCAAAGTGATGGAAAGACCAAAGTGTGGAGAAAGAAAGGATCTGCTCATGATCCAGAACATACAAGCTGATCTGATGAACATGGTGGAGGTAGTGTCACGGCTTGGGCTTGCATGGCTGCTTCTGGAACATTCTCACTAATCTTTATTGATGATGAACTCATGATGGAGCAGCAGAATGAATTCAGAAGTCTACAGGAACATTCTGTCTGCAGATTTACAGAGAAACGCGTCCGAATGAATCAGGAGGAACTTCATCATGCAGCGAGACAACGATCCAAAACACACTTCCACCTCAACACAGGACTTCATCAGGGGGAAAGTGGAAGGTTTTAGACTGGCCCAGTTTGCACACAAATAGTTCTGCTTTAGGTTCTCCTGCAAAATGCAAAAACCCCATTCATAAAAGATTCTAGGACAATTTTAGTAAGCTAGAACTGTTAAACATCTTATGATTCCATGAAGAACATTTTTTTTAAAACATCTAACTATCTACACAGACAGTTCTGATTTAGGTTCTAGTTCTTAGCACCATAAGGGGTTCTTTGGATTGTCCCTTAAACATTCAATGTAGAACCCTATAACATAGAGTTTCAATAATCATAAAGGGTTCTTGGAAGCAAAGCATCAAAATAATCTTTTTATTCTTCTTCTTTTTATAAACATCTACAGAACATTAGGATGCAGGTTCTGGTTTAGTTTCTGTTTCTTCTTCGGTGTCTGGTTCTGGTTCTAACCCCTTAGAAATGCTTCTATTTAGCATTTAGTTTATCCCTTAAAGATTGCACACAGAACCTTATAACTGAGTGTTCTCCATACGACAAGGTTCTACACAGGACTACGTTAGAAAGCCAGAACCGGTAACCATACACTGAATACATGATTCATTTAACATCACAAAAGGTTCTTTAGTTTGTCCCTTAACGATTCTATTCAGAGCCCAATAATATAGGGTTCTAGTTCTACTCCTGGTAGTAGATCCCACACAGCCACCTGAGACAAACCGGGTTACATCAGCACATCTTTTTACATCTGATTTATATTTAGGGTTTTTGAGAACAGAATAAATAAAAAGGCATGCAGCATTGAGATGCAGGAGATGCAGTTCTGAGCAACACTGGCCATTCAGGTGAGCAGGTGGTGCTTGTCCAGATCACACCGTTAGAACACCTGTGATACAGTCACACGCAGAAGAACGACCTCGGGCTTCACAAGGAGATGCAGATATCTTACACAGAAAGCTGATAAAGTGAGTGGACCTTCAGGAGAACCGGCGCTCAGTGATCCGTAGAGTACAATCCTGAATGCATTATATACACGCTGGCTTAACGATGATGTCTTCATTATGCAGAGGAACCTGGCATGATGCATGAGTGCAGTTCCTGTCACAGGATGGAATTAAACATAAAGCATAATCTCTGAGGTTCAATGGAACATTATAGAAGAATAATCTGCATTTGATCAGGTGAATCTATAAACAGTTCCAGAAGATTCACCTTCCTCCCCTGCACACTGGAATGAGATAAACACATCAGAGAACCAGCAGAGGATATCCACTTAAACATGGAGAACCAAGAACAATACAGCTATATGGTCTACTACCAGGAGAAGCACTAGAACCAGAAGAAGACCAAAAGGTTCCTCAGTGACTCATAGGACGGTTAAGAGTTCTGGCTTTCTAAAGTCCAACTTAGAGTCTTTAATAAATGGGACACCCTCTGTTACAGGATCCTACACTGAATTTTAAAGGGACAAACCAAAAAACCCCAAAAGAGTTTTCACTATGAAGAAGAGAGAATGTTTATGCCCTAGAACACTGGGTTAACTCAGTGTGTACTTAAGGTTCTGTTCTCTTTCGGATACTGGCTTTATCTGGAGTTCATCCTGTAAACGCATTATAGTTTAAGCCCTGATTGTAATTTTGTTTTGTTTGTTTGTTTGTTTGTTGTTTTATAAACTTGGCTGTCTTTCGGTTCTGGTCTTAATCTGTTTCTGGCTCCTGATCTAATTTTAGTTCTAGTTCTGTCTGTGGTTCTATTGGATCTCTCAGTGAATATACCTGTTTGTAGTTCTACCAAAAGAATCGCACTCTATCTGTGTCTAGTTCTTGGATACATTTCTGTTCCGAGTGTGGTTTTGTTCGTGTTTCTGGTAGCAATTATAGTTCATGTTGTAGTTCTGGTTATGGTTCCTGTCCTGTGTATATATATATATATATATTAGTGATGGCAGGTCATCATTTGGTTGTGTTTTTCTGGTTCTGACAATAGTTCTGGTACTGGTATTGCTTTTTCTTCTGATCACGGTTGTTATTTCAGTTCATGTTCTTGCTTAACTATAGAGTTTAACTATTATAACTAAATCAACTTAAATAATAAATAAATAATAAGAAATAATAAGAAAAATGGATTTTTAAAAAAAACAATAAATAGTAATAAACCTGCCTGATATTAGAATGTCAATCAGTTATGAATTTGAGACACGCTGCATTTGAGAGAAAGTCGATTCTGTACCAGGCCGGATAAAATCAATAAGGATAAGATAAAAAAAAAGTATGTTATTTTATTTATTTTATTAAAGAACAGATTACTGTAGTGTAGATAATGAGCTGGACATCAGTGTGTGTTTTATAAAGTGCATGCTGAACCCGGCTGTAATTATATTATGGAATAGTTTCTATAATAAAATAATTTTATTTTCACTTTGAGTCTAATTATCAGGACATTTACAGTCCAAAAGTCTGAGTTTATTACCAAGACAACGTTCTGCTCCATTTGTCTTTCTGATTCATGAAGCCATATTTAACACCGAGATGGTTCTCTGCGCTGCTGAATGACGGAGGCTGGATTTAGAAAAATAAGTCCTTGGTACCGAGACATTTGGACTTGCCAGCGCTGAAAAGAAGAAAGTTATATAATGGTGGAGCGACCTTGCATAACCTTTTTTTAAAAATCAATAAGCGAAAGAGAAGTAAATCTTAAAGAGTAAGTGAATTAGGTCGAGAGGAGCCGTGCATGAGCAGAATGAAGAGAGGAACCGGGTTCTGGGACACGGCATGAAGATTAAGGTCTGAGGGACAAGTCTGTAATCACAGAGATAAACAACGACATTTAAGAGGCTCCACTCAGGCTGATTAGACAGGTTCTCTTCTCTATAACCTCTGACACAGCGCGCAAAATAAGAGCGCCCATCAACACCTCGGTCCTCCACGCCTCCAGTCGCTCTCGCACTGCTATGATGTCCAGCTAAGTGCTGAAAATCTACTCCAACTTCTGAGGAATCCTGATGAGCAACTGGAGGGGGTTTTCTTAACAGGCTGAAATTCTAATACTCTGATTTAAGCAAAGAGCTGTAATTAAATATTCAACAAAAATAAATAAATATACTTCAGATGAAAAGACAAACCTCCAAATGAAACACTTCACAGAGAAATACAAGAAGAATGGAACCTGAAGCAGAACCAAAAACAGCATTACATCCAAAACCAGAACTGGAGCCAGAAACAGAAGGCACTTGTTCTGGTTCTGACATCAAATGTCTGCTCATGTTTCTCCAGCTGATTATTGCTCTAGTTCTGTTGTAGATCTTGTTCTTGTCCATGTTTTAGATCTTGAATTTGCATTACTATTTAAACTAGTTCTACTTCTGGTTCTGCTTGTGATTCTTTTTCTTATTCTGTTCACTGGCTCAGGTTTCAGTAAAACAGCCCGTATCTGTGGTTCTGTTCAGGTTCTTCGTTTCAGGCTCTTTTTTGATACGGCTTTGCTTCTGTTTCTGGATGTTCATGCTCCTGTTCTGGTTCCTGGTCATGGTTCATGGTTCTGTTTATGAATGAGGTTATGATTCTGCACTTCCTGTTCCTTTTATGGTTTTGCTTCTAATTCTGGTCCTAGATTTGCTTCCGACTTTAGATGTAGCTATTCTTCTTGTTGGATTTTTTATATGACATGCAGACTGGACAGAACGTTTGGAAGTTCTCATTGCTTTAACTCCATAACGGATGTTTCCCTCACAGCAGAACCTGTGGCTGTGAGAACAGCGGGTCCGTTGTCCATTACGCGTTTATTAGCGTTTATTTTCCAGGCGTGTCTTTAGGAAAGTGTTACTGTGGTGACTCGGCTGAGAGACGGAGATAATCAGGAGAACCGGAACGTTTTTAGGGACGAGTTGATGTTAATCCCAAACACTCCAGACTCGATCTGTAAATCTGCCAAAACAAACTGTCACTCAGCTCGGTTCTCGCCGCTCTCTGACAGCCAGCACATCTCCCAGCAAAAAAAAACCTCTTTCATTGCTGACGTTTTTGGGTTAGTGCGCTCACAGCGAGCTCTCAGTCTCCACTGTGGAGAGGAAAATTCTCTGGGTTCTCAGGGAGCAGCACCATTATGTACATCACCACCTCACTTTCCAGCTGCACCTACCTATCTGTCTATCTATCTATCTCTCTTTCTCTCTATCTATCTATCATACCTTGCAAAAATATTCACGCCTCTGAACTTTTCCACTTTTTTCAGTGAAACTGAAACGGACTTCATTGGAATGAACATGTCACGAATTTACACAAAATATCCCATAATACTGAAATGTGAAGCATGGTGGTGGTAGCTTCATGTTCTCTTTGTTCTCCTTGGATTAGTTCTCCTTGTCTTCTTGGTTGTGTCTCTGACTAATCCCCTCTTTACCCTCATTAACTGACTTTTGGTGGACGGTCCCCTCTAGTTTGGGATTACACACAGGTCGAATCCATTCTACTCATTATGTCACTTCTGATGGTAAGAGAACTAATTTAGGGGATAGATAACTATATAATTAAGGGTTCTTAGCCTTTGAAAAGTGTTCCTTTTGTGTGACAACAAAGAATCTTGCCTACAAAGAATGGTTTCAGATTAGAAGAAAAAAAAAACATTCCGTAATGGTTCTTTAATGATTCATTGGATAATTAAGGATTCCAAAAAACGGTTATAGCTGGAACCCTTTCTGACATGGGAGCCCTGTGTTGTACAGTTCCACATGGAACCTCAACGGGATCCCCCACAAGAGTTCATTTTTTCTTGTTTATTACAGAGTAGAACAGATTAAATATGCTGTACAACACAGAAGCTCCCACAGGTAGAGAACCAGCAGAACACCGGAGATTAATTATATTATTCCCCACGCAGGCTTACATTCCTCCACACTGCCATTTAACCGAATCCAACTGCCAGGTTCTGCGACTGATAAATACACCGTGTGTTCTTTAACTACAGGATACATCGCGGTTCTTTTAGACAAGTGAGAAAAGGGGCGACGTGGGGCGACGTGAGGCGACGTGAGGCGACGTGAGGCCCGACGAGACTGATGGAGATAAGTAAATGCTCAGCACTTCACACAGCACTGAGAAGAGGCTGTTAACCACGCACCGCTGAAACGAGGAGATTTCCGATTCCGTGATCAGACTTCAGATCTTTTGTAATACACGTGAACTGATAAACAAACATGTTGTTTTAATGTAAAGTTTGTTTCAGAAACAACAACAAAATAATCTGTCAAAGACAAACACAGACGTGTTAAACTGTACGTTAATGAGTTAGAGTTCTTCATATGGGTAAAGGTTCTAGCTTTCAGAACCATCTGTGAAAGGGAAACCCTCAGACATAGGGTTCTATGGTGAACCTCAGTAGGTTCCCCAGTGTTCTAGAGTTAACCCTTTCCATGTGCTCTATAGAGATTTATTTAGGTTAATGTCAGAAACGTGCTGAATAAGACTTTATAAAGGTTAATGTAGGTGTTCTGTAGCGTTATGAACACGGCCATGAAGTGATTTCTCACACGGCTGTTTGTGATGGAAGCTTGGTGAGAAATTAACTCAGCTATTTGGTTCTTGACTCTGATTTGTGTGTGTGTGTGTGTGTGTGTGTGTGTGTGTGTGTGTGTGTGTGTGCGCGTGTGTGTGTCTGTGGTGTATAAATGTCATGTGTATCAGTGTGGTGTATAAACATGCACAGACAGGTTATTAGGCACTGAAACTGAAGATGATCATTTAATGACTGATGGTGTGTGTGTGTGTGTGTGTGTGTGTGTGAGTGTGTGTGTGTGTGTTTTGTTTGCTTTTCTCAATTAACCAAATTCTGAGGACAGGAGCCTCGTGTAGAAACACACACCACACACTGATAAACACGTCCCCTCACTACTAAAGTGGCCAGCAGGTGTGTGTGTGTGTGTGTGTGTGTGTGTGTGTGTGTGTGTGTGTGTGTGTGTGTGTGTGTGCTGCTTATGACAGCTGGCTCGGCTCTTGGCTCTAGCGCATTAATGATCAGGTGAGCTCGGCCTGCATGCTGATGAGTGTGTGTTTGCGTCTCTTTTCATCCAGATGTCATGCCGTAATTGAAACCGCCATGACACACTCATCTCAGTGAGACAAACACACACACACACACACACACACACACACACACACACACACACACACACACACACACGTTGCAGGCTGAGCTTTTGATTTGAACACATGTGATAAAAGCAGCCTGTCACACTGTGATGTAAGATTTTATCCCTGTAGCTCTTCTCACTGCTGCATATTTTAAGTGTAAATAAACCTCGGCTTCTTCCTAAAAGATCTCTTACAGTACGGCACGTATGTAATCTGTATTTACCCGTAGTTTACTCGCGTATATAATCTGTATTTACCCGTAGTTTGCTCGCGTATGTAATCTGTATTTACCCGTAGTTTACTCGCGTATATAATCTGTATTTACTCGTAGTTTACTCGCGTATGTAATCTGTATTTACCCGTAGTTTGCTCGCGTATGTAATCTGTATTTACCCGTAGTTTACTCGCGTATATAATCTGTATTTACCCGTAGTTTACTCGCGTATATAATCTGTATTTACTCGTAGTTTACTCGCGTATATAATCTGTATTTACTCGTAGTTTACTCGCGTATATAATCTGTATTTACTCGTAGTTTACTCGCGTATATAATCTGTATTTACCCGTAGTTTACTCGCGTATATAATCTGTATTTACTCGTAGTTTACTCGCGTATGTAATCTGTATTTACCCGTAGTTTACTCGCGTATATAATCTGTATTTACCCGTAGTTTACTCGCGTATATAATCTGTATTTACCCGTAGTTTACTCGCGTATGTAATCTGTATTTACCCGTAGTTTACTCGCGTATATAATCTGTATTTACCCGTAGTTTACTCGCGTATGTAATCTGTATTTACTCGTAGTTTACTCGCGTATGTAATCTGTATTTACTCATAATCACTCCACTATAATCACTATTATTTCCACTTAGACACAAACCAAAACAAACACAAACAAATTGAAACTGTAAGGATGATTAGGTTGTAGATGATGTTGTTGTTGATTTTTGCTGTTGTAGTTTATGTTGATTTTGTTGTTGTTGAGGATTTTGCTGTTGATTTTGTTGTTGTTTTTGATGATTATTTTTGTTGTTGTTGATGTTCATTTTTTTGTTGAGATTGTTGTTGCTGAAGATGTCATTGTTGTTGTTGTTGTTGTTGTTGATTTTTGTTGTTACTGATTTTTGTTGCTGAAGATTTTGTTGTTGTTGATTTCATTGTTGTTGATTTAGTTGTTGTTGCTGAAGATTTTCTTGTTGTTGTTGTTGATGATGTTCATTTTGATGTTGATTTTTGTTGTTGTAGTTGATGTTGAGTTTGTTGTTGTCCTGCTTGTTTTAGAGTTCCTGAGATAGAAAGCCAAGAGCAAGGCGTGCTAACCCATGACACACAAAACTGACGCGCTCCTCGCACGACTGCCGCTCGGGTGCTGAACGGACAGCTCCGCTTCAGCACCTCGAGTGTTTGGGACAGCCTTGAAGCTCACGGCTGTAGGGCGGGGGGCAGAAACACACACGACTGCAGGGCGGGGGGCAGAAACACACACGGCTGTAGGGCGGGGGGCAGAAACACACACGACTGCAGGACGGGGGGCAGAAACACACGCAGCTGGCGGCCAGTGAGTCGAGTGGCAGCTCCTCACCATCCAGCAGACGTCGGGAGGATATAAAAGGGCCGCGGCAGCACAGAGAGGTGAGACACGTCTCCACACATGCTTGTACTTCTGTCTGTGTGCATTCCAGATGCCGGTGTAGAAGACGCTCCCTGGTCCAGCTGCATCTCGGCTGTTACCCACGGCCAGTGCCACGCTCCCTGGGTCCCGTCTGAAGCCAGCTCCAGCCAGGTCACCGCTCCCCACGCCGGGAACACAGCGCCACACATCACCTTCACCCAGAGTCCTCACACCTGCACCATTCCCCTTCCCTCATGTATTAAAAATAAAACATCACTCTTTTGGCACCTAATCTGCCCCCTGAGTGTCTGTGTTCATCTTGCCGCGGCCTTGAGTAGCCACAGCCACGGCTCAGATTGGGTTTGTCAGTCTGTAAATGTTAAATAAAGAACTCTACAGGTATTTGGGGAATAAATTCCGTGCATGAGGTCTGATTTGAAATGTGATGTGACAGTTCTGAAGCGCTGGTGTTACACTACCATAAGCAATTTAATATGTTTCAATTAAAACGCCAGATGGTGCAAAATAAAGGAATATGTGCTGCGTTTCATCATCTCACTGCGTTAATTATCCAGTCAGAGGCTGAGCACAGCACACATACACACCAGTGTTATAGCAGGCTTCATACAGTCAACTGTAAAAGTGTTTATAACCACTTTTAATAAACATTATAAACATAGAACACTGAGAAGTGCACAAACACCACAGCTTTTCTTTCCTTACTTTATTCATTCATTCACAGCTTGACTGCTTTATTCACTCATTCATTGAATAACTGGGATTCTTTCCTCCTTTCTCGTCTAATTTCCAATTCTAATTTGGTTGCAAGTTTGTTTGTTTACTAAATTATTAACTACATTATTTATTTAATTATCCATTCATTGAATAACTACATACGTTCTTTCTTCATATATATACGTAGAGCTTAACTACATTGTTTGTTTGTTTCTTAATTACATTATTTATTCACTTATCCATTCCTTTAATAACTACATCCTTTCTTTATTTCTTAACTATGTTGTTTTTTGTTTATTTGTTTATTCCTTAACTAGATTATGTATTCATTCGTTCGCTTATCTACATTCTTTCTTTCTGTATTTCTTTGTTTGTTTCTTTCTCTCTTTCTTTCTTTATTCCTTTATTCCAAATTATTTATTTGTTTGTTTGTCTATTTATTCAATTATTGACTAGCTCCTTTCTTTCTTTCTTTCTTTCTTTCTTTCTTTCTTTCTTTCTTTCTAATTTAATGTGCTAGAGAAAAAAAATCCACAGAATAAAGAAGTGACATGTTTTTTGGTCTCCTGCTAAAAACGTTTTTTATTATCAGACATCTAAAAGTCATTTCCTGCTTTTTACGGATTCTCACTGAGCCGCTATTGACCTGAAAATTAGCCGTATTTCAGTGTGAGTGACTTTAATGTGATAAACTGTGGCCTGTGCTCTGAGGAGAGAGATTAAGAAAAGGTCAGTTTATAAAAGAACAGGTTTTATTTGACACTGACGGAGTGGCCATGTTGAGGGCTTAGTGTCGTTAGCGTGAAATTAAACGTCTACAGTCAGAGCTAACGGTGTGAGAGGAAAAAACACAGTCAGATTCTTTTGGAACAGACGAGCATGGCAGATTAGCAAGGAGAAAACCTCATCAGATCTATCACTTCTTCTACAATACCACAGGACGACACTGTTAGCTCTGATTTTAGCTCTGAGGAGAACGAGGGCTGTGAAGGTATAAAGGGGCGTGGCTTCGTCCTGTCCTCTCTTTAAAAAGCAAGCTAGCTAAGTTAGCGAACAGCAATGGCGGAAACACAAAAACAATATATTTATTATGCAATTTATATCCAAGTTGTGAAGTTTTCTACACAATCTCAGACCTGATAACTGCTCGTGTTTTAGATCCTCTGTGATCTTTAAAAAATGCCAATATTATAATAATTTTTTTAAAAAATGCGTAAAACTTGAAAATGCAACTTTTTTACTTCTTTACGCAAATTAAAGTACAAAAGTCAAAACTTTTAAATTTATTTAAAGAATAAAAATACAAAAATCACAACCGGAGGAGAACAAGGTGTGTGAAGGTAAAAAGGGGCGTGGCTTCACCACTTCCAACTGTCCAATTGGTTTACTAGCGGTCTCGCTAAGTTCCTAACCATACACAGGACATATAGAACCTCAGAAATACAGTTTAATCCATACTGAAGCTTCTTTTTTAGCAAATTATTTCTATTATTTATAAAATGCTATAGCGCTAGCGTTTTGGATCTTCTCTGATAGTAACTAGGCTAACACAGCCAAAGCAGCTCCTTGTGTGTGATACGTAAATGTGCAAATAATAAAATCTATAAACCTGTAAATCATATACCTGTCAATTCTTTTCAGCTATAAAAATCACGAGTGAAAATGAAGTAAAGCTAGCTAATCGCTGCAATGATGTAGACTAGCCAATGTGTTTGTAGCTGACGGTGCTGAAACAGATCAGCGACTGTAGCTAATCACAGCCGGATGTGTGACGCGATCGTTTTTAGAAAGATTTCTTTAACGATGAGAATTTGTAGTGTTTAAGTTGAAGTTCATTAGCGTTTGCTATTCAGGCGTCACAGGTTGTTTTCTCTGTCCCACATTCATTAATAAAGAAAAACAGGACTTAAACTGCACAACACAGGACTTTACTTATTCAAAAGTCGTGCGGTCGAGAACATTAGCACACAGCGCACGTTTAACTCACACTTCTACACGTGAGAGGAGAATCTGCTGTGACACAAACGCAGAGAAAAGTCAAATTATCAAGCGTGGACATTTTCTTTTTAGGATTTTTTGTTTTGAGTTTTAGGTTTAAGCCACATCACAGTCAGAAGAAGGCGTGTGACGGCGTGTGACGGCGTGTGACGGCGTGACGATGTGGCGTGTAAAAGCTACGACACTTTAATATCTGTTTTTCCTGCAGCTCTGAAATAGACGAGGCCTCGAGGCAGACATGAAAAATAATAAGCACTGTTGTGTTCTGTGGTTCGTTCCGGCGTCGCTCCTGTCAAAGGGTGAAAAACTGAACTGCTGACAGTCTGGAATCTAATCACACCACAGGAAGTGACAAGAGGAGGACAAAATAAAAGGAGAAAGAAGCGGACAGAGAACAAGAAACAGAGTGTGTACTGTTATTCCTGCGTCTGTGTGTGTGTGTGTGTGTGTGTGTGTGTGTGTGTGTGTGAGTGAGTCCCTAATGCAAAATCACACCAGAGGGTGTCAGGTCGACCCAGTCAGCAAAATCGATCTCCCAGAATACACCACGGCCTAAAAACATGGCCGCCCCGAACTACACCTCCCATAATATCTGTTCACAGTCACCGGAATTTTAAGCCATGCACATGTCACTAATCACCACCGGCACTACACACACACACACACACACACACACACACACACACACAACCGGAGTTCTCCAGGGGGCTGTTTATAGATTATTAACAGAGAGATAAAAAGCAGAGAAGAGAAAATAAAAAAGTACGTAATAAAATGTGCAGAATGTTTTGATCAGATATTAAACGGTGAGATCAGTGAGGTCAAAAGAATTCTTCCACAGTTACTGATTTTTGTGTAAACGCTACTTTAGTAGATTCCCTAGTTCTAGTTCATTCCACGTTTTCTGGTTCTTCAAGTTCTCTAGTTCTCCGACGGGCCAGAATCTAATATCTATAGTTCTCCGTCCATCTCACTCTCATACACCATTTTAATTCTATCATTTCTGAAAGCAGTCTACACCTCAGAGCCTGGTGTCTGTTATCATGTCATCAGTCACCTGGGTTCTGCTCCCTGCTGCATGTCACGTCACCTCACGTCACTCACACGCCTGACAGCCGAGAGGAGAGGAGACGTCGGAACATAAAGAACAGACAGGTGTTCAGACAATCACACACACACACACACACACACACACACACACACACACACACACACACACACACACACACACACACACACACACAGGAAATCAAACGATAACTAGAACTTGTTGTGCACTCACAGATAACTGTTACTCAAAGGCTTCATGGATGGTTCCTGGTTCTAGCTTTCTGTAGTGGTTCTACCTGGAGCTGTCTGGATCTACAAAAAGCTGTCACCGGTTCTCCCAGAGGAACTGTTTAAGGCTCTAGATGAAAAAGAAACTCTTAGGAAAAGAGTGATTTAAGGGTTATTTTCTTCCAAAAACTCTTCTACTGCAAACTCTTTGTAGGATTTTACACAGAACCTTTAAAGGGACAAACAGGAACCCTTAATGGTTCTAAATGTTATTAGAGTGTACGATTTGAACCTGTTGTATTGTACGCTCAAGATAAAAAAAGTTCAATCTAGGAAGTCTAAACTTCTAAACTTTGGTTTGAACTTCTGGAGTTCCATATAGAACCCACTGTAATTAGCCAAGAACCTAAATAAACTCTGCATAGAGGGGTAGGTATATATTACTCTACATGTGTACAATGTTTTTCAATTTTTCTCTCTTGGGGAACCCTTAAAGGTTCACAAATAATCTACATTCACTGTTTTAATTTAGAATCCTATTTCCAAGATTGTATGTGTGCTAAATTGCTGGAATGTGGGTGGGGCAAGTGAAATCAGCTGTGTGATTGGATAGATTGGATCTTCCTAAGGGGCTCTTTGGATAGTTTAGGGTTCTTAAATGGTTCTTATGTGGAACTCTGTCTAAAAGAGAAAATGTAAGATTCTACATCGAACCTTTAAGTGTTTAAGTGGTTAGTCCCGCCCACTTCATAAAAAATAAGTAGATGTTAGAACATGACCAATGATTCAGATTGGCACAGATTCGCAGAACAGCTTTAACTCCACGAGAACGTGATCCTGACTTTAGCTCCGGTCCCGTTTTTGTAGGATTTTCAGGTCCAGGGAGAAAAAAAGCTTTTTTCTTTTTCCCCACGTGACACTTCGCCTCCACACTCGTGTGTGACAGAATTATGCAGTAATAAAACGTCTGTACACTTCAGCGTGTTCTTTCTGTGAAAGAACACCTTTTATTAGAACCCCATCCATTTTGTTCCTGTTGAAGGTGCTGAGATACACATGGCCCCTCGTTGATCTAAGAACAGCGGGTTATAAATGGGCCGTGCTGACTCAGGAACACTGACTCGAATTTAACTCCAGATGAAAAAAGAAAGAAATAATGAAATAAAACAACAGAACCCCCGTCAGGAGTGTGTGTGGGTTCCACAGCACCGTGTCCTTTCTGCTAAATGTCAGTGTTCATGTTAATTGACCGACGCATCGATTTCTCTTTAGAGAGTCCGTGACTCGGACTGACTCACGAGACACTGAGGAGGAAATCTCCCGTCTGTGACAGCGTGCTGAAATACTAAAATGCTGAAAATATTATAAATATTATATTCTTCAAACATTTTAATAGATAACGCTTCTTTATTGCCCCACTGAAGGAACCATTAAAGCTTCTGTGTAGAAGTATATGAAAGAGCATTTCCCTCTTTTTTTGCAAAGCTAATAACTCTTAATTATCCAATGAACCATTAAAGAACCATTAAAGAACCATCAAAGAACCATTAAAGAACCCTTCTTTCTAAGAATAAATTATATGGGAACTTATTCTGTTCAATAACACAGTATTTTATTTAATGCCCGGTGTGTCTGGCTAACAACAGGGTTATATATATATATATATATGTATGTACGTATTTTTATTTTCAGGGTTCTATGAGCCTCGTTACTGTTCCGTGTCTAGTGGTTCTAGTGGTTCTGTGTGACTGTATTGTTGGATGTAGGTACAGTTGTTTCTACTTATTTTATTTCTGGAGTTATTTTCTAATTCGTCTGGACCCAAATGGCATTACAAATGTTAACATTTCCGTTATTGCAGTGTAAAGAGGGCGGTCCTGCAGTGCGCGGGCTGACACCTGAGGAGCACCGCCGAGGTTTCCGATCGCTGCAGCTCACTGAGCGTGTGGTTCTGGAGCAAACTGCCACTTGACTCACAACAGGAACGGTGGACTGGATCCAATGCACCAGCCCGAGACCCTGGATGAAGCCATGCAGCTGGCAGAGGATCACTTGGCAGCAATCACTGATCCGGGTGTCTAACTTTTTCCTTTCTCTCTCTCTCTCTCTCTCTCTCTCTCTCTCTCTCTCTCTCTCTCTCTTGCCAGTTACGGGAGTCACTGAAAGCACAAAGAGACACTAATATGTAGCCTGGCAGTAAGGTAATAAGAAACAGGTGAGAATCACACTTGACCACGCCCCCACCGTCACAGGTTCCAAGTAGAACACTTTTTTGTAAGTGAATGACTCTTATTCTTCCAATGACCCCTTAAAGAACCTTTTTTCTAAATGTGTGCAGTACAAAGTCCAAATTATTGCTCATTATTTTCTCCTTTACACCTAGTACCAGTCTCCACACTTGGTACAGTCCGTTTGAAATTCCTTGCGGAACGATCCATTCGAATCATCATGTGCTGATGAAATGATCCACAATCACAACAAACAGATAATAAACGAGATAAGAGAGGTAAAAATGACGGGGTAAAGTCAGCAGTCTGCTTCATCTCTCTTGTAAGAGTTTCGCTGTAAGTGTCACGTGTTAAAATGAACCCTCTAGAACAGTCACTTAGTGTTCCCCTCGAGGCATTTCCTCCTGCTTTGGGTTCTAATAAAGCGAATTACAGGAATGAAATAAGTGCAGCCGCCATTTCCTGCCGAGCTCGGATCGAGTTTTAATCAGTGTGACAGCCACAAAGCCGCCGAGGCTGACGGAGTGATTGCAGACGGAACCGAGATTGTCTGAGAGATGCCATTAAACAGTTCCGCTCTTTTAGAACCTCAGGCAGGGATTTTACACAGAGTATATTTACAGTCTCATTGATTGTGATCATTGTATCATCATTTTATATCGGGTTCTACAAGAACACAGACGCATACTCCTGAGAACATTAACTCCACCTTTTACATTCAACTTCACTAAGAACTGTGTGCACACTAATTAACGTCTGTCCATCCAGCTAACACAGAAGCTTATTAGAACCTGAGGTTCTAATGAGGCTGATTTTCTAAAACCATCCGGTTACGCACAAATCAACATTATAAAAACTAAAGTTTCACTGAATAGTTAAGGGTTCTTAACATTTAATGGGTTCTACTTGGAATGCTTTCTTATAGGGAAACATTCCTAAGTAGGGTTCTACATAGAACATTTATGTGTTTCCTCAGAGAGACAATTAAGAAACGTGTAGGATAAGGAAAACTACATTCTTAAAAGGGAAGGAGAACAATTACCTTTATTAGTTCCTTAAATTCATTTCATTCTTAGGGTTCTTTACTTTAAAAACATTTAAAAAGGTTGTGGTTGGTTCTACTAGGGTTCTTGGCTTCCACAAAGAATTCTACTCGAAACTTTCTGTTGTAAGATTCTGCATAGACCCTTTAAAGGTTCTCAAAAGGGACAACGAAACAACCCTTAATGGTTCCACATATTTTAGGAGGGTAGGAATCTAAGAATCTAGAACTAAGGGAAACTACGAGAAGTGGGACTGTGTAACCGGTGAAAACAGGAACCTTTTAAACCAGAATAGTGGGAACTGACCGAACCAGAACTAGGGGGGAGACGAGAACCTCAAAACTAGAACTGTAGTGAGTGTGGGTACTAAAAATAGTAGAATTAGAATAGACAAGGAGGACTTAGAAAAGTAGAGGAGAAACTAGGTGAAGTAGGAAAAATACATTCTGAGAAGAAATGTTCTTTATGGGTTCTCCCAAAAAGGGTTCTACATAAAATTCTTTCTAATTGGAAAAGAAAACTCTGCTGAATGGTTCCCCAGATGAAAAACCAAATACCCTTTTCTAAAGAGTTCTCAATTTTATAAGATTGGGAAAAATTAAGAATCTAGAACTAGAAAGATGAAGAATTACGAAACAAAATTTCGGGAAGATGATGTGAGAGTAGACTATTCCTCAGAAATATCATCTGAGTAGAATTTCACATTATTATTATATTACATTTATAAATGATTATTCCTTTAAGGTAATGTTTTCTATAAGCAGGGGATTAAAGCAATTCTGGAAACAAAGTAGACCCTTCAGTGGTCCTGCAGGAGAAAAGCAGCAGTGAGTTTCCGGTGTGTGATAATTCCAACTTCATATCTACTGCTGGAGCGAGCGGTCTGAGGAGCTGCACCAACGGAGTGACATATCAAATATTTGCAGACTTTCCTCCACATGAAACGTGTCAAAGGGGGAAAAAAAGGTTCTACTTGTCAGGTCTGGATGTGCAGTCGATCTGAAAGGAAATGAAAGTGTCTATTTTCGAGTAAACAGAGGTGTGAAAGTATCTGTGAAGGTTCAGGATGAGGTCAGGAGCAGAACTGACAGCTGAAAATGGAGAATCTTCGTTCTCCTCTCGTGGCTTTATAAACGCTGAGCAGCACCCCAGCTTCTCCAATTCCTTACAAGTTAAACGGATGGAATTGAAAAGCTGCAGAAATGTCAATGATGTCATGGTAAAGGTCAGAGATAACAAAACACGTCCAGATCCTCACCATACATATTTATATTCCTCTGTATTCTGAAGGACAGCAGATCAGCACTGTAGAACCCCACTAAATACACACGATGGAAAGATCCGGAAAGAGTTCTTCAGCTCCTTCACTTACGATAATACTCACTGTAGCTGACGCGTTCACTTTACTCCTGCTGTATGAACACCTTCGTTACGTGAGGGATTAAACACTGCGGGGGCATGCGGTCACAGGGAAATAATCCATCATGGAGTGGTGTAGCGCAGCCACATGACAAGATTGTTTTCCTATTACAGCCTGCCATGACATGTTACACAGCCTTCTGATTACAATTCTTCATTTATTCAAGAAGGACAGGTCATACTTTTTGTCCATTTATAGTTACATATAATGTAAGTTAGTTCCTGTTGTCACTTATTTTATAGCAGCTATAAACACTCGTTCCCTCACCATCCCTCTCTCTATTCTCTCTCTCTATTCCCTCTCTCTTTATTCCCTCTCTCTATTCTCTCTCTCTGTTCTCTCTCTATTCTCTCTCTCTTTATTCCCTCTCTCTCTATTTATTCCCTCTCTCTATTCTCTCTCTCTTTATTCCCTCTCTCTCTATTTATTCCCTCTCTCTATTCTCTCTCTCTTTATTCCCTCTCTCTCTATTCTCTCTTTATTCCCTCTCTCTCTATTCTCTCTCTCTTTATTCCCTCTCTCTCTATTCTCTCTCTCTTTATTCCCTCTCTTTATTCTCTCTCTCTTTATTCCCTCTCTCTATTCTCTCTCTTTATTCCCTCTCTTCATTCTCTCTCTCTCTTTTATTCCCTCTCTCTCTATTCCCTCTCTCTATTCTCTCTCTCTATTCCCTCTCTCTTTATTCCCTCTCTCTATTCTCTCTCTCTGTTCTCTCTCTATTCTCTCTCTTTATTCCCTCTCTCTCTATTTATTCCCTCTCTCTATTCTCTCTCTCTTTATTCCCTCTCTCTCTATTTATTCCCTCTCTCTATTCTCTCTCTCTTTATTCCCTCTCTCTCTATTCTCTCTTTATTCCCTCTCTCTCTATTCTCTCTCTCTTTATTCCCTCTCTCTCTATTCTCTCTCTCTTTATTCCCTCTCTCTCTATTCTCTCTCTCTTTATTCCCTCTCTCTCTATTCTCTCTCTCTTTATTCCCTCTCTCTCTATTCTCTCTCTCTTTATTCCCTCTCTTTATTCTCTCTCTCTTTATTCCCTCTCTCTATTCTCTCTCTTTATTCCCTCTCTTCATTCTCTCTCTCTCTTTTATTCCCTCTCTCTCTATTCCCTCTCTCTTTATTCTCTCCCTATTCTCTCTCTCTATTCTCTCTCTCTTTATTCCCTCTCTTCATTCTCTCTCTCTCTTTTATTCCCTCTCTCTCTATTCCCTCTCTCTTTATTCTCTCTCCCTATTCTCTCTCTTTATTCCCTCTCTTCATTCTCTCTCTCTTTTATTCCCTCTCTCTCTATTCCCTCTCTCTTTATTCTCTCTCTCTATTCTCTCTCTTTATTCCCTCTCTCTCTATTCTCTCTCTCTTTATTCCCTCTCTTTATTCTCTCTCTTTATTCTCTCTCTCTATTCTCTCTTTTCATACTTTCTCTTTATTCTCTCTCTTCAAGTTAATGAGACAAAAAAGAATGCTTTT
>NC_071281.1:18995349-19000349 GCF_023375685.1 Ictalurus furcatus
AGGAGGAGAAGAAGGAGAAGAAGAAGGAGAAGGAGAAGGAGGAGGAGAAGAAGGAGGAGAAGGAGAAGGAGGAGGAGAAGAAGGAGGAGGAGGAGGAGAAGGAGGAGGAGGAGAAGAAGGAGAAGAAGAAGGAGAAGGAGAAGGAGGAGAAGAAGGAGGAGAAGGAGAAGGAGGAGGAGAAGAAGGAGGAGGAGGAGGAGAAGAAGGAGGAGGAGAAGGAGGAGGAGAAGGAGGAGGAGGAGGGGAAGTTTACTGGTGGAGAATTAACGTCGGGCGAGTAACGTTAAACTAATCAATACATTATATTGCTAAGATTTGTAAAGTACGTTACCTATTCCAATCTAAACATAATGAAAACACAATAGCTTACTTTTTTTCTGTACCTAAACAAAAACAACAGAGAAAAAGGTGTGAGTCCTAAAAGAAATGGCACCCCTTCCATCCCCACGAAGCTATAAATATCCAGTATTTACAGAGTGCAAGTGTCTAACATCAGATGTCTAAAACTATTAATTAAGCAATTAAAGCTTAAACAATCAATAATGTATTCTATCTATCTATCATCTATCTATCTATCTATCTATCTATCTATCTATCTATCTATCTATCATCTATCTATCATCTATCTATCTGTCTACTTATCTATCTATCTATCTCTCTATCTCTCTATCTATCTATCTATCTATCTATCTATCTATCATCTATCTATCTGTCTACTTATCTATCTATCTATCTATCTGTCTACTTATCTATCTATCTATCTATCTATCTATCTATCATCTATCTATCATCTATCTATCTGTCTACTTATCTATCTATCTATCTATCTATCTCTCTATCTATCTATCTATCTATCTATCTATCTATCATCTATCTATCTGTCTACTTATCTATCTATCTATCTATCTGTCTGTCTGTCTGTCTGTCTGTCCGTCTGTACAATAATGCTAAGAAATGCTTACATAGTACCACTTCATGTATGTAGCAGTTCACAGCTAATTTACAGAGTTAGCATCAAACTGTAGTTCAAAGGTTCATTATGTGACATGTCGTTCTAGCATAACTCTAATTATACAAACTTCACGTTCCAGCGTACAGAGCTAAGAATCTAAGTAAAGTACGAGGCTAGCATAAAGCTAGAATATGAAAGGCATGTTGTCTGTTCACACGTGATTATGGGAGTGATACGTGATCACGTGTGAAGTATATCATCACAATTCCATGAAATGTAAATGATGGATTACCTCACACTCGGTTACACACGTGGGCATAAACAATGTGTGATCAATAAAGCCACGTGTACTATACGTGACAATTTAACGTGAAAATAAGCTCATTATACAGTATACATTGTGGAATATGTGAAACGAGCTCACTCGTCAATTTCCGTTTTATATTTTTGTGTTTTAAGCATTAGAGTAAATGCATCTGTAATGCACACACACACACACACATACACACACACACACACACACACGATAACCAAAATACAATATTTCTTTACATTTTTTTAGATAAAAGCTGCATTTTTTTATTCCATATCTTCAAACTGTCCAAACTGCCATGTCCTCATATCATCATTTGGTCGTCGCAGATCATCACGTCTGCTGTTGTTTACCGCACATCATGATTCAGAGCTGTTTTTCCAAAAAGCCGTTCACGGTGAAAGGAGCGATAACAAACGGAGATTGATTGACTCGGCACATCGAGAGGCCAGGTGTCGCTACGAATCCTTCACACACTGCATTTAAATGCTAATCGCTCTGCCGCACGTCCCGAATAAACCTTCAGACACACACACACACACACACACACACACGGAATGACATGAATACTTACAATACAAACAAATAAAAACCATACAAATTATACACATTATAAGGAAAGGGGTGGAGTTACGATTATAATCTCAGTCAGACGCCAAACCCTACGTCAGTATTTAAGTGAGGAAAGTTCCTGGTATTCAGAGTCGGGTTACGCAGCCGCTTTTCTGAGCGCCACATTCACGTGATTGAAATCACCTGCGTGTACGTCACACCTGCGAGGTCACCAGAGTTATCTTGAGTACAAGCGTCCGAGATGGAGGTTTACACTAGGGTCCAGACCACCGCCTTTGAAATTGTGAATGTGTGTGTATGTGTGTGTGTGTGTGTGTGTGTGTGTACTGACTATTAAAGTTAATATATCCTTGCTGCTTCCTATTAAATGACATCTATAAACTGAGAGGGAAAAAAAAACTCATCACAGACTCTTTAACTTCATTCTGTTTTCCAGGACACATGAAGTTCTCAGGCGTCACAGTAACCGTGCTTTAACACGTCAGTCTTTAACTTTACAACGAATTAGCCGGTGCTTTCAGACCAAACCTTCAGTGTTCTGTAGATATTTTTAAAACTCTAATAATCTCGTTCTCTTCCTCACAGCCTCACTCCAGTTAATTCTGTATTGATTACAGGTTTGAGCTCCAACTCGAGGGAAATCCAATAAGCGAGATGATGATGATCAGCTGCTCCTTTAACCTTTAATAAACCCACAGGAGCCGAAAGAAAACGTCTAAAGACGCTTTACGCTGACTGTTACTCCAAAATCCTGCTAGTTTCTTTTCCATCATTTTTATTAAATTATGATAGAAAGGATGTTTGGCTTTTAAACTCCTATAAAGTCATGGGTCAGTGTGTGAAATCTGTGACTGGTGTCGGAGTACATCCGTTATCGTTTCTGTAGTAACAGGGTTAGGGTTAGGGACATGTAGGGTCAGGGATGTCCACAGGGACAGTGTACAACGGACGCTCCACGTAAACGGATAAATAAAATCGTTGATATGGTTGAGTTTTATGTAAGGAGATGTTCATGTAACGTGTAAGGAAGGAGTCTCCAGTGTCAGCGCTTTGTAACAGTCAGAGGTAAAGCTGTAACTTTCAGTTTTAATGTCAAGAGAGGCTGGTGAGAGAATGACAACATTAAATAGAACAGATTCTTTTAAAAGCATGATGTTTAATAACTGAAAAATTGTAATTGTTACTAAACTTCTGTGGTATCAGAGGAATAAAAAACTTTGTGGCACACTGTAATAGGAAAAGAATCAACTTCCACTTTATCACATTCTTCCTTCATTTCATAGAGCTCTGATGCAGAATGTATTTATCAAGTGAATTCTGGAAGTAATTGCCTCGAAACGCATCAATAATTCTTTTATTGCATTATAAACCCAAACCAAATTTCAGTCCCGGTTGTAAATGGTGGGAATTTAATATGTTAATGACTTTAACATCTGATGTTGACAGTAAGTGTTATCGTCACTACTGTTCTCAGCCAGGAACACACTGGCCAAATTGTTCTCCTTTTAGATAACCAATAAACACAGTTTAGGGTAATCCACTTTTAAATCCACTCCTTAACCACACCTTCAGCCTTTCATTACCAACACAGCCGCCATTCCCATGTCATTTATCCTCTGATGTCATCACGCCGCTGTCATTTCAGAGCTCAGTGTATAAAAACTCCATTTCTCAGTAAACAAAGTTCCAAATGAGTGAGATCTCATCAATAAATACGTAATGAAATTTTCAGCCTGTTTCTGTCTCTGCAAGCCACCAAGCAGCACGGCCAAATAAGAGAGAGAGAGAGAGAGAGAGAGAGAGAGAGAGAGAGAGAGAGAGAGAGAGAAGTAGTAAACAAAACACTTGCTGTGACCTGATTTGAATGTAGATTGCTTATTTTCACTCCACACTAATTCCTGAATTCATGGGGCTCGCACAAACTGAGCATTTATTTAGATAGATAGATCTGTCTGTCTCTTTATCTGCCTGTTCATCTGTCTATCAACGGAAGAGCTTCCATAACAAAATGCAGAGAGATTTTTAGTAGTCTAAAGAGAAATACTTTCTGCAACAGTACACCACATTTTTTATAATATGTGAAATTTATTTGTAAAGTACCTTAGCAAGGCCCTGTATAGACAGACAGACAGACAGACAAAGAGATAGATATGTAGGTAGACAGATAGGGTCAGGATTTAACTTCGCTATCACTTAGCACTAAACCTGTAAATCTGTGCTGAAAACCGGTAAAACTGTACTGTAAACCTGTAAACTTGTAGTGTAAGCCTGTATCATACACCTGTAAATCTGTATTGTAGAACTTTTAATCTGTAAACATGTAACTCTGTACTGGAAACCTGTAAATCTATATTGTAGAACTGTAAATCTGTAAGGAAAACATGTCAATCTGTACTGTAAACCTATAAATCTGTATTGTAAATCTGTATTGTAAATCTGCAAAGTAAACATGTAAATCTGTACTGTAAACCTATAAATCTGTACTGTAAATCTACTGTAAATCTGCAAAGTAAACATGTAAATCTGTACTGTAAACCTATAAATCTGTACTGTAAATCTACTGTAAATCTGCAAAGTAAACATGTAAATCTGTACTGTAAACCTATAAATCTGTACTGTAAATCTACTGTAAATCTGTACTGTAAACCTATAAATCTGTACTGTAAATCTGTAAATCTGTACTGTAAACCTATAAATCTGTACTGTAAATCTACTGTAAATCTGCAAAGTAAACATGTAAATCTGTACTGTAAACCTATAAATCTGTACTGTAAATCTGTAAATCTGTACTGTAAACCTATAAATCTGTACTGTAAATCTGTAAATCTGTACTGTAAACCTATAAATCTGTACTGTAAATCTGTAAATCTGCACTGTAAACCTGTAATTCTGTACTGTAAATCCGTATTGTAAATCTGCAAAGTAAACATGTAAATCTGTACTGTAAACCTATAAATCTGTACTGTAAATCTGTAAAGAGGTAAACCTATATTGTAAATCTGTACTGCAAACCTGTAAATCTGTAGTATAAGTCTGTGCTGTAGATCTATTACTTTTCACTAGATATCTGTAATTGTTTTTTACTTTAAACCTGTAAATCTGTATTCTGAGTCTGTAAATTTGCACTGTAAACTTGTAAATCTGTACTGTAAACCTGTGAAT